>NC_140999.1:90053859-90147230 GCF_052327205.1 Somniosus microcephalus | reverse complement strand
GCCCACACACGCACCGATTGGTCGACCGTCAGGTCACCGAAGCGTAGGATTGGTCAATTGTCAAGTCACTCAACACTCAACTGTCGGATGGCACGCGCCAGGAACCCGCCGTACGATTGGTCGACCTCGATGTCACACGGTCGCTAATGAGATGCTAATGAGCAGAATGTTGAACGTTTTTTGGATACCGCGGGCGCGATATATATGTTATTATGTTATGTTAAATGGGGATATACACTGTTAAGCTAAAAAGGGAGGATTGTGGTGTATGTAACCTGTTCCACCTTAAGAGAACTACCTTAAGAGATGTACTACTTTCTCTTGGCTGCTGTATACTGTAATACCGGTGGTGACCACACCGGTATATAAACGTTGTGTAGTGATTTGCTGGGCAGTGCAGCCCTGACCTCCGAATAGTAAAGACCTGTTAAAGTTATTCTTGTTGTCTGTGTCCAGTGATTTATAGTAAGCATAACTGGGACACACAGACTCAACACCTCTCTTTCTCTCTCTTGCTCTCTGTGGTGGGGGGACTACTAATGCAAAAAGTGGGTGGGTATGGAGTTGGATGGGGGGATAAATCTGAATCCTGATCTCAACCTGCCTCCAAAACCGTCCACTTCCGGTTTTAATGGGAGGCGGGCAGCCAACCCGCTGACAGGAGGCAGGCTGGCACTTTAAATATGATAACGAGCCTCGGGTTTAACCTGTGCAGGTTTAATTGTGGCCGGCCGGGGTTCCTGGGCCTCAAGAAACCCAGCAGCTACAGCGAGGCAAGGACAGCCTCGGGGGAGCACCATTTGTGGGCTGGGAGGAGCTGGGGTGCTTCCTCCCCCGGTCCGCCAAGCTCCCCCCACCATCAGCCCCCACTCCTCCCTGGATCGGTCCCACCCCGGGCCGGGGATCAGACCCCCCCCACCCCATGGATCAGACCCCCCCCCATCGATCAGACCCCCCCCCGATGGATCAGACCCCCCCCCTGTGCTTGCCCTTCCTTTAGGAATTTATGTTAGTTTTCAAGTTAATTCAGGGGTTTGAGTAATTTGGGTCGATTCCCCTTGTGTGCCACCACCACCTAGTGGATCTTTGGTACCTAGCAAGTGCAGTAAAGCGCAGTAAAGTAAGTGCTGTAAAGTAAATTTTCTGTATATCACAAGACCTGCAGATCGACACATGTTCTGGGAAGTTATTTTCTTTTTACGCTTCGGCCTTGGACACTATTTGTCTGTAAGTACTTGAGAATGTTATAGCATGATTAGTGTACACTATATTTTGCAGAAAATATTTAGTTTGTAACCTTTCTCTGTAAGCAAACCCTACACAACTAGCCATTGAATTGCTCTCTCCTCTCTCTGTCTAGCTGGTTAACTTGTAGCTGTATTTTGATGCATTATGTACAGGGCTAATTTAAAGTGAATGTAAGAGAATGCCTTTCAGTTTGCTAAATGTATATTCACAGTAAGCTGTGTTTTCACGTGTTTTAGTAAGTTACATGCCAAATGTACTGTGTTGCTCATGCTTACCTAAGTTTGTGTATGCATATCAGTTATGTGCTTGTGTACTAATGTGTGCTTCCACTTCTGTATTGTATTTCAGTTTCACAATAAGAATCTTTCAGTAAAGTTTACAAGAAAAGTCAAGCCTTGTGATTTTTATGGGAAGATATCAAGTTGTTAGCTATCTGTCTAGCTCTGCATAGGAACGCGCTGCAAGGGCAGAAAACCCCCCCATGGATCAGGCACCCCCCCCATGGATCAGCCCCCCCCCAATGGATCAGCCCCTCCCCCATGGATCAGACCCCCCCCGGGAAAACTATCTCCTTCCCTCACTCTCTCCCCTCTTCCCTCTCTTCTTCCCTCTCTCTCTCTCTCTCCTTCCTTCTCTCTCTCTCTCTCCTTCCCCCTGTCTCTCTTGCCATGAGTGCAGGACCCAGAAAACCGGGGCATTCCAATGAGCCGTCCCCGACCGAAGTCGGACATTGGGAGTCCGCAGCGAAAGGCATTCGTCTGCCGTCTGACCAACCAGGTCCAAAGGACCGCCGCGTTAACCATGAGGAACCCCGGGCTCGCTTCGGAGCGATGGGGTACCCGGCCTCCCGGTGTCAGACTGACACTGTTCTGGTACCGAGGTGAGTCGGGCCGGGCCTGAGGCGCTAGGGGAGGGAGAGAGGGGGAGCGAGGAGAGGGAAGAGGGGAGAGGGGGAGAGGGGGAGAGGATGAGAGCGGGAGAGGAGAGGGGAGGGAGGGGAGAGCCGTCCCCGACCAAAATCGGACACGAGAGTCCGCAGGCCGAAAGGCGTTCGTCTGCCGCCCGGCCAACCGGGTCCAAAGGCCCGCCGCGTTAACGATGAGGAACCCCGGGCTTGCTTCGGTGCGATGGGCACCCGGCCTCCCGGTGTCGGACTGACTCCGTTCTGGTACCGGAAAGGAGGGAGAGACAGGGGGAGGCAGAGAGAGAGAGGGGGGAGGGAGGGAGTGAGAGGAGAGGGAGAGGAGAGGGGGAGAGGGAGAGAGAGAGAGCGGGGAGGGAGGGGGAGAGAGAGAGGGGAGAGAGAGGGGCGGGGAGAGAGAGTGGGGGCGGGGAGAGAGAGGGGGAGGTAGAGAGGGAGGGGTGAGGGAACTTCCTGCCGACCTCACAAAATGGTGAGGGAGGCAGAGACAGGGGGAGAGGAGAGGGAGGGGGGAGGGAGAGAGAGAGAGGGAGGGGGGAGGGAGGGGGAGGGAGGAGGAGAGACAGAGGAGAGGGAGAGGGAGAGGGAGGGGAGGGGGAAGGGGGGGAGAGACAGAGAGAGGGGAGGGAGAGAGAGGGGAGGGAGAGAGAGGGGGGAGAGAGAGGGGGAGAGGGCAGGGAGAGAGAGGGGGAGGGAGAGAGAGAGGCCTCAGGTGCCATTCCCCTCCTTCCTCCCTCCCGACCAGCGAAAAGCAAGCTGCGGCTAATCGTCACAGGTGAGGACGGTGTTTGTTGTCCGGTGACTCGGTCAGTGTGCCGCAGCGCGAGGTCAGCTGGGGTGACTCAGGCCGGGCCTCAGGCACTACCCCACGCACGGGGACTCCGGGCCTCTCTCTCTCTCTCTCTCTCTCTCTCCTCCTCTCTCTCTCTCTCTCTCTCTCTCTCTCCCCCTTCTCTCTCTTCCTCCCCCTAGTTCTCTCTCTCTCTCCCCCCAGTCTCTCCCTCTCTCTCTCCCCCCCCCAGTCTCTCCCTCTCTCTCTTCCCCCCCAGTCTCTCTCTCTCCCTCCCCCCCAGTCTCTCTCTCTCTCTCTCTCCCCCGTCTCTCTCTTCTCCCCTAGTCTCTCACTCTCTCTCTCCCCAGTCTCTCTCTCTCTCTCTTCCCCCCAGTCTCTCTCTCTCCCTCCCCCCCAGTCTCTCTCTCTCTCTCTCTCTCTCTCCCCCCCAGTCTCTCTCTCTCTCTCCTTCTCCCTCTCTCTCTCTTCTCTCCTTCCCCCCTTTCTCTCTCTCTCCTTCCCCCTCTCTCTTTCTCTCTCTCTCTTCCCACACAGACAGACAGACAGACAAACTCATTTATATATATATAAAATTATTTCTACTTTTTTCATAACAACATGCCCTCAAAAAAACCCTCGGCAGCGCCGGGCACTCCAGCTAGTACTATATATATTACAGACACTTTAGTTCATTTTAGTTAGTGCTTTTTACTCAGCTGTATTTTTGCTTTGTTACAGTGCTGCCGCATGGTGCGGAGTGATACAAGATGTCCGACACTGCACTGTGCACTGCCCGTGCACAGTGTGCCACATAGCAATATAACTACACCATACCAAAGTAGTTCCATACCAAAGTAGTTCCATTTAACGATGTGATACTATAACAATGTAACATCCCTCTTTCTCAAAGAACTAAAACATGAAATTTAACAATTTAAATTAACAAATATTATATCTAAACTATTATCAACTACAAAGAATCGTGAGGTTTTTTTTATTCACGATATTGCTCAGGTGGTTGGATGTTGTCCCTCCATCTTGTGGATTTGGTGGTGACCATTCCTTTCTGTGGTGTTTTGGTGTGTTCCGCTCTCGTTGTTGTTGTTGCTGTCACCTTTGGAGTTGGAGTGTGCATGCTCATGGTTGTTTGATTTGTCGCACTTGTTTCTGGTGTTGTACTGCTTGTGGTTGTTATATGTATTGGGTGTTCTCCTCCCACCTGTGGTGGCGCAGTCACAGCAGATAAATGGTTGGGGTTGTTATCTTGGTTAAGTTTAGTTCTCTTTGTTCGGTTCTCTCCAGAACCACCTTTTTGAATAAAGCACTTCATGTTTGAATCTCTGAGTTCTGAGTCCTAAATTGTGTCTAGGTAGAAAGGTACAGACACAACAAAGTGGCGACGAGGATCGGATGAATCTGCGTTGTGGGAACTTTCTTGTTTTCAACTACAAAACACTCGGAACAGAGATTGCAGCATCACATTAACGTTATGGGTGCAGTGAGTAAACAGAAAATAAAATTTTAATCATGAGATGGCTACTATATTAGGAAACATCGGTGATTTTGATGAAAATGTGGAGCAATGGAGCGCTTATACGGAACGTTTTGACTATTTTGTTTTGGCGAATGCGGTGGCAAACAAAAAGGTCGCGCCTACCTTTTTGAGTATAATGGGGGCAAAGACATTCAATTTACTTTGCAGCCTTGTACAGCCAGATAAGCCAGGAACTAAAACATATAAACAACGAGTGGAAATTCTTGGAGCACATTTTTCACCAAAACCTCTGGTTATTGCTGAGAGATTTAGATTTCACAAATGGAATCAAGAGGAGGGGGAATCAGTGACAATGTTTATTGCTGCTTTAAAAAGGTTGTCAGAACACTGCGAGTTCAAGGAGGTGCTGAATGACGCCATTAGAGACAGACTTGTGTGTGGTCTGCTAAGTGCAGCCACACAGAAGCGCCTTCTTACTGAGGACAACCTTACTCTTGAAAAGGCCATTGAAGTTAGTGTCTCCATGGAGATGGCGGAAAAGGAGGCTCACCAGTTGAGTTCAACAAGGAGAGTTCACAAGGTGTCGTCTGAGCCTAAAGGTGCGCGGAACGGCACATGTTACCGTTGTGGGAAAATGGGCCATCACGCTAATGACTGCTGATGTACGGAGCTGGAATGCCGAAATTGCAGCAAAAAAGGTCACATTGAACGTGCCTGTAGAGGTAAAAAAATAACAGACAGAGCTGGGAAGCATGAAAGCAAAATGTCTATATTTGGACAAAAGAAGAAAAAGAGTGTTCATTCAGTGCAGTATGATGGAACAAGCAAAACAGAGGGGAGCGACACCTCTGAGGAGGAAGAGGTGCACATACTGACGGTTGCAGGTGGTCCAAATGGCTACTGGGTGTCGCCACTGGTGGAGGGACAATCAGTGCGGATGGAGGTGGACACAGGCGCAGCTGTGTCCCTTGTTTCAGACACTGTCTACAACAAAATGCTAAAGCATCTTACCCTTCAGCCAACAAACATTGTGCTAAAGACGTATACCGGCGAACCTGTGGCCATGAGAGGCGCCATTGAGGTGACAGTTAAATTGAATGGACAGACTGCGAAACTGCCACTATATGTGGTAAAGGGAAATTACCCATCTCTACTGGGACGTGCGTGGTTAGAGAAAATCATGCTGGACTGGACTGCAGTCCGCATGATGTCAAAAGGGGAGTCAGGTCTGACTGCAGTTTTAAACAAACATGCAGAACTCTTCAATGGTGAACTTGGGAGCATGAAAAAGATTAGCGTGAGACTGGACATTAAACCTGACAGCAAGCTAAAGTTTCACAAAGCCCGACCTGTACCCTATGCAATTAGGCCAAAAGTTGAGGCTAACTTGGAGACCTTAGTCGAGAGTGGAGTCCTGGAGCCTGGGAGCATGAGCAAATGGGCCACACCCATTGTTCCTGTCCTGAAAAAGGATGGATCTGTTCGAATCTGCAGGGATTTTAAAGTGACTATTAACCCGGTGCTGTCTACGGAACAGTACCCTCTTCCCCTCATTGGTGATCTTTTTACGGGCCTGGCTGGAGGGCAAAATTTCAGCAAAATAGACTTATGCCAGGCTTATCTACAAATGCATGTCAATGACAAATCAAAGGACCTGCTGACAATTGTGATACACAAGGGGCTATACGTTGGCCCCTGCTCTATTCTGTAGGGGTTCGCAAAAATTCCCTAAATCCCTGCAGATCGGAAAATATTGGTCCACATCGTGGACGAAGAATTGTGTGATTTGAATTGTCTCTGGGTTGGACAATGTTTTAAAAGCATACCCAGAACTCTTGGACAACATCAGGACTTTAAGATTGAAATGGCACCTCTGAGTTTCGAACTGTGTATATTGCAAAGAGGTTTGAAAATGGCCGTCAGAAAAGCATGGCCAAAAAGGACAAGAGAAGCAGCTCGAAGTATCTGTGTAAGTGGGAGGATCAAGCAGTGGCAGTCAAACCTGTCAATCAAACCAGGGAGTTTCCCTTCCCTGCTGACAATCGATGTTTATTTATTGAAACTGCAGGATGTTGACATAAGGGATTAAACCACTTGAGACTGACTTGAGCAGGACAAAGGGCTTCTGTTTACACAGAAATCCAACCCCATTCAACACCACTTACACATAATGAGACACATCAAAATTCCGGAAAAGGACTTTTGAAAGAGAACAGTTTGGAATGAATGGGTTTTGAATCACCCATTATTCAGGTGTGTCCCCTTTGGTTAGCCCAGAAACTCTGGATGTAGGCGGGAACACTTCGGCCCCAGAATATAGACACATTCAAACCACTCCAAGCTTTATTTGTATCAGCCAATCACAGCCTTTCTCTTGTGTATTCGAACTTTGGGCGCGAATTTTGCACACAGACCCTTTCAGCACAAAACAGCAGGAGCTGGCAGGATATAAAGATAGCTCCTGAGAAGCTATCTCTCTCTTACTTCCTTGGACCACAGGTCAGCAGGTTTCTGACTCCTCAGCAAGGCAATCTAGTAAGGAGTAAAAAGGGGAGCGGTAATATAAGGGAAATTGCTAAGATTGTTTAATTAACATTGTAGCCATTTATCCCTCATTTTTGCCGTCTGTCTTCCCCCATTTAAGCAATTGTACAGTGATTACTAAAATCGTGTGGTGTAGGTTTCTTTAGTGTAATAAAAGTTGATTTTCTCACATCCAGACCAGTTGTCCGTTTTTAATATATCATTAATTATAAGTACTCCAGTCCGAACTGGAAGGTGGGGTTCAGCGATTTGAAACCACTGTTTGGGATTGGTCAGAGGTGCAGTGGCAAAAAGCTGCTTGACCAGGTAAATTACCGTAAACCAGGTAAAAGAAGGTAAATTACCATAAACCCCAAAAAAGATGCCCCCCTACAATTCCAAAGGGCAATGGATCAGATTTTGAGTGGACTGCCAGGAGTCCAGTGCTTCCTGGACGACATCCTTGTCACTGGGACAAATGCGTAGGATCATCTTCTGAACTTGGATGCGACACTACAGCGACTGAGAGTACGGACTCAGAGTTCGTAAAGACAAATGTGAATTCTTTCAGTCTTCAGTCGAGTACCTGGGGCATGTGATTGACGCTACTGGCCTGCATAAGGCGCTGTCAAAGGTCAAGGCGATTGGGGAGGCCCCAGCACCCCAGAATGTGAGCCAGTTACGTTCATTTCTGGGACTACTTAACTACTATGGGAAGTTTATTCCAGACTTAGCAACATTGCTGAAGCCATTACATCAGCTGCTATGTCAAGGTAAAACATGGAAATGGACTGAACTGTGCAACGAAGCTTTCGCCCAAGCAAAGAAAGCATTGCTGAAGTCGAAGATGCTGACACACTTCGACCCAAAGCTACCCGTGCAGCTAGCATGTGATGCATCACCATATGGTGTGGGAGCAGTCATATCCCACATCATGCCTTCTGGGGAAGAGAAACCTATCGCCTTAGCATCACGCACCTTGAACAAGGCCAAGAGTAACAATGCGCAGATTGAGCGCGAGGCCTTGGGAATCGTTTTTGGATTTCGAAAATTTCATCAGTACCTGTTTGGGAGAAGGTTCACATTCCTGATGGACCACCATCCATTGACTTCAATCTTCGGGCCCCACACCGGAATTCCATCTCTTGCTGCAAGCAGGATGCAAAGGTGGGCTTTACTGTTGTCAGGACACACATGCGACATCAAATATCGCAAATCAGACTTGCACGGCAACGCAGACGGTCTCTCAAGGCTGCCCTTGCCTGTTACTCCCCCAGAGCTTCGTCAGATAGACATCTTCTACTTTAGACAAGTGGAGGGAGCACCTGTCACTGCAGTTCAGGTGCGAAGGTACACCCGCAACGATCCAGTCCTGTCTGAGGTAATGGACGATGTCAGTCAAGGGAGAGCTGTAGGAGATTCTCCTAGTTTGAAACCTTACGTTTCAAAAAGAAATGAGCTCTCCGTCCAGGCAGGTTGTCTTCTTTGGGGACGCCGTGTCATCATTCCGCCACCTCTGAGGGAACCTATGCTGCAACAATTTCATACAGGCTACAGTGGGATGGTTCGAATGAAGGAAATGGCAAGAAGCTACTTCTGGTGGCCAGGTCTCGATGGAAATATTGAGGAGAAAGCCAAAACATGTTCCCCATGTCAAAGGGTCCGGAATGTTCCACAGCTGGCAACCCTACACCCCTGGGATTGGCCTGAAAAAGTGTGGCAGCGAGTACATGTGGATTTCGCCGGTCCTTTCGAAGAGAAGATGTTTATGGTCGTTGTGGATGCTCGTAGCAAGTGGCCGGGGGTCGCTGTGATGAAGTCTACCATGGCAGAGAAAACAATTGAGAAACTTGGGGAGATGTTCCGCCGTTATGGCTCACCGGAACAACTCATAAGTGACAACGGTCCACAATTTGTATCACAGGAGTTTGCAACCTTCCTGCATGTGAATGGTGTCCAACACATCAGGTCTGCGCCCTATCACCCCTCTACTAACGGCCAGGCAGAAAGGTTCGTGCAAACTTTGAAGCACGCCTTGAAGGCATCGCAAGGTCAGGGCTCAATCCACCAACGTCTGAACAGCTTCCTGTTGTCCTACAGGAACGAGCCACAAGCCACAGCCAAAACTTCCCCCGCTTCGCTCATGATGAAGAGGCAGTTGTGGACAAGTTTTGACTTACTCAAACCTCCAAGGGCAGAGCAGGTTGTCCATCATCAACAACAAGCTCAAGTTGAAAAGAGAGAGAAAAGAGCCAAGGAGAGACGGTTTCATCCTGGAGAGCACGTCCTAGCTCAAAACTACAACACTGGACCGAAATGGGTTCCTGCTATGGTGGTCGCGCAGATGGGCCCTGTGTCTTACACGGTTGAGACTGCTGAGGGCGTCATCTGGAGAAGACACACAGATCAACTGTTGCCAGGAGCAGAGACAGCCACAGAGGTTCCAATGGCTGGTTGGCCTGAACTGTTTCCGGATGATACCGCAAACCAGCATCTTTTGCCACAGTGCTCTTCTCCAACACAAGAAGTCAAAGAAACTGTTCCACCTGTGCAAACTCCTGACTTTCGACTGACACAGGCACCTTCTCTATCTAGGCCTGTGTCAATGCCTACTGCTGTGGAAGCCAGCGATGACCGCCGGTATCCTGTCAGAGAGCGGCGGCCTCCAAGACGCTTGGATCTATAGGCTTAGTGACTTACCCACAAGACTGGGGCAGAATAAACTCCAGGGTAAAGTCAGGGTTTGAGGCAGTCTATCTCTATCCTTGGTTAGTTGAATGCATTGAAAGTAACTTACCTGTTGAGGAATAATGTGGACCTTTCATTTGAGAGGGGAGGAATATGTCATGTATTGGGTGTTCTCCTCCCACCTGCGGTGGCGCTTTCACAGCAGATAAATGGTTGGGGTTGTTCTCTTGGTTAAGTTTATTTCTCTTTATTCGGTTCTCTCCAGAACCTTCTTTTTGAATAAGGCACTTCATGTTTGAATCTCTGAGTTCTGAGTCCTAAATTGTGTCTAGGTAGAAAGGTACAGACTCAACAGTGGTAGCTGGTGTTGTCAATGTTGCTGATGTTGTCTGCTGCTTATCCAGTTCAGGTGAAGGTCTGATTTGGAGTCTGTTCCATCTGTATTGGTTACCAGGTTCAGTCTCTATGAAGTAGGATCTTGGAGTATCAGCTTTTCCAATGACCTTGGCTGGATTCCAGGTTTTCAACACCGGGTCTTGCACATGCACTGATTGTCCATTCCGCAATTCTGGTAGCGTCTTTGCATGTTTATCGTAATGTTTGCTTCCTACGATTTGTGCTTCTGCCAGCTTTTGTCTGAAGTCCCCCTGGTCCTGGGGAGGATGTATTTTTGCTGGTAGTGTAGTCTTAAACTTCCTCCCATTCAGCAATTCCGCAGGTGATTTCATGTCTGCTTTCAGTGGTGTTGATCTGAGTGATAGGAGGGCAAGGTCTTGGTCTTCCCCCATCTCACTACTTTTGATGAGAGTTCTCTTGACAGTCTGGATCTGTCTTTCGATGAACCCGTGTCCCCTTGGGAAATGTGGGGATGAGGTTACTATTTTGAACCCATACTTTTCTGCCAGAGCTCTGAATTCACTCGATGTGAACTGGGTTCCATTGTCACAGATTACCTTTTCCGGGATTCCTTGTTCAGCAAACAAGCTCTTTGCAATCCTGGTGGTGGTTGTGGCTCTCAAGTCTTTCATCCTTCTCACAAAAGGAAACTTGGAATAGTAATCTGTCACTATGAGATACCATTCTTGATTGCACCTGAAGAGATCTGCCCCAACAGTGTGCCATGGTCTTGACGATATTTCACTAGGTATCATCTCCTCTTTCTGTTGTGCATTTCTGTATTTCTGGCATATACCACATGCAGAGACCATCTGTTCGATATTTTTGTACATGCCTATCCAGTATACAGCTGATCTGGCTCTCAGCTTGCATTTTTCCATTCCCATGTGGCCTTCATGTATGAGATGGAGAAGTTGTGTCTGCATTGTCTTTGGCACGATGATCCTCGATCCAGCAAGGAGAATACCGTCTTCTACTGCAATATCGTCTTTAATTGTCCAGTATTGATCAATTGTCACCTGTACCTGCTGAATTCTCTCCGGCCACCCCTGTATTACTTGTTGTGTGAGTAGTTGCAACTCCTCATCTTTGCTAGTCTCATCTCTGATTTGACTGAGCTTTGCAGGGGTAACATTCACTAGGTGGTGGATTTTTACTGTTAGGCCCTCCAACTCGTGTTTCTCATACGGTGACAATCGAAACAACGCATCTGCTAGCACCATTTCCTTTCCTGGCTTATATTTAAACATGAAGTCATAGCTTTGGATCCTTAGAAGTAGTCTTTGCAGTCTTGCAGGCGCTTTGCATAGATTCTTCTTATAGATCTGTTCTAGTGGATGATGGTCACTCTCTATTGTAAATCGCCTGCTGTAGTGTATGTACCTTTAAGAGAAAACTACTTTTACAGCTCCTGTATACTGTAGTACCGGCAGTGACCACACCTGTATATAAGCCTTGAGCATGCCTCTGTACTGTCAGTCTTGAGACTACCCTCCTCCAGTAAACACCTGTTGATTGTTAAGTTACAGCCTCTGTGTAGTTATTGGAAAACATCATATTTTAAGAATCACGGATTCAACAGTGGCGACGAGGTCAATTCAAATCTGCCTGCAACTCTGCATTTCCCTTCAAGGATTCGCTCCGGGAGGGCGGTGGAAGAAAGTCGAGGCCAGAAGCACGGGCGTCGACCACGAGCAACCGCCCAGTCATCCGGCAGAGAGTGAACATCGCAGGGGAGGCTGTTGAGAGCCGGGCTTGGTTCCCCAGCCATGACGATCCAGCAACAGACTGGCAACAGGTACAGTGCAGACCCTTCCTGGACAGCGGCGGCTGGAGCCAACCGACGGCATAGAAAAAGACGAGCAGCTTCGACGGGGTAAGAGAGAGAGGGTGAAGCGCACAGGGCGTGGCCGGGGGTTGAAAACCGAGCGGCATCGAGGAAAAACAAAACAGAGAGAGAGGGTAAAGCAGCAGCTGGGCTCAGGACTGAGCGGCGGCAATGGGAAAGGCACACAGGAGAACACGCAGAGCACAGCCAGGGCTCAAGGGCTGAACCGCGTCCGTGGGGAGAAGAAGGGAGAGCGCGGGAGACACCATTGAGCCGCGGAGAAGAAGGGAGAGCGCGGGAGACGCCATTTTAGAAGCCACAGCGGAGAAGAAGGGCGAGCGCAAGAAGAAAGGAAAGCGCAGGAGACGCCATTTTGTGCCAGCGGAGAAGAAGGGAGAGCGTGGGAGACGCCATTTTAGACAGTTAAATCACACTCAGGGATGCCGAAGAGTGGCAGTATCACTGCGTTCGACAATGAAGACGAAGATTGGGCGACATATGTGAAACGCATTGAGGTGTACTGCAGGGCGAATGAAGTGCCAGATGCTAAGAAAGCACTGGTTTTGTTAAATTCCATGGGTGCAAAAACTTATGGCTTACTGTGAAACCTAATAACCCCAGAGAAACCAGTGGATAAGAATTTCGAAAACATAGTGGAAATCCTACAGGACCACTTAAACCCCACACCGCTGCTGATAGCAGAAAGATTTAAGTTCCACAAAAGGAACCAGCATAAAAATGAAAGTAATGCTGAGTACTTACGGAACTGCACAAGCTATTGAAACACTGCCAGTTTGGAGTGGGACTAGCAGATACGTTAAGGGACAAGTTTGTGTGTGGGCTTCAAAGTGAAGGAACCCAGAAACGGCTTCCCTGAAGGCAGCGGAGCAGGTAGATAAGGTGGTTAAAAAGACATATGGGATACTTGCCTTCATTAGCCGAGGCATAGAATATAAGAGCAGGGAGGTTATGATGGAGCTGTACAAAACGCTGGTGAGGCCACAGCTGGAGTACTGTGTGCAGTTCTGGTCGCCTCACTATAGGAAGGATGTGATTGCTTTGGAGAGGGTGCAGAGAAGATTCACCAGGATGTTACCTGGGATGGAGCGCCTCAGCTATGAAGAGAGGCTGGACAGGCTGGAGTTGTTTTCCTTGGAGCAGAGAAGGCTGAGGGGGGACCTGATTGAGGTGTACAAAATAATGAGGGGCATAGATAGGGTAGATAAAGAGGAACTTTTCCCCTTAGTGGGGGGGTCAATAACAAGGGGGCATAGATTCAGGGTAAGGGGCAGGAGATTTAGAGGGGATTTGAGGAGGAACTTTTTCACCCAGAGGGTGGTTGGAATGTGGAACTCAATGCCTGAAAGGGTGGTGGAGGCAGGAACCCTCACAACATTCAAGAAGCATTTGGATGAGCACTTGAAATGCCATTGCATACAAGGCTATGGACCAAATGCTGGAAAATGGGATTAGACTGGACAGGGATGGATGGGCGGCGCAGACACGATGGGCCGAAGGGCCTCTTTCTGTGCTGTAAAACTCTATGACTCTATGACTCTATGACTCTATCAGAAAAGGATCTTATGCTGGACAAGGCTTTCAGCATGGCAGTATCACACGAAGCAGCCGCAAGGGGCGCTGCAGAGATACAACGGAGACTGCAAGAATATGGCACCAATGAAATGTCATATGGAGCAGGGAAGTGTTATCACTGCGGCAGAACAACACACGACCAGAAGGATTGTTGGTTCAAGGACCAAGTGTGCAGACAGTGTGGAAAAGCAGGACACATAGCAAGAGTCTGCAGGTCAGGGAACAAAACCAGCAGCAAGAAATCTCCACAGGAGAAGTACAAAAAGGTACATAAGGTGATGGACAGTAGTTCAGACGAACAGAAAAGTGATACAGACTCCGGAAGCAAGGAGCTGGGTTGTCTGAAACTACATAAGGTAATCAAAATGGAGGATCACCAGACTATCTGGGTCACACTCAAGATAGGCGGAGTCCAAGTGAAAATGGAATTGGACACAGGATCAGCCCTAACAGTCATAAACCAAAGGGACTACAAGCGGCTATTTTCACATATACCCTTGAAAGCTACAGAGATTGTCTTGAAGACGTACACGGGGCAAAAAGTCTACCCCAAAGGAAAAATAAGGGTGAAAGTGATATACAAAGGCCAGGAAATATCTAAAATGGACCTATATTTATTGCCAGATGGAGGACCACCACTACTAGGACGTGAATGGATCCGGAAGATACAATTAGATTGGCATTCCATACAGGCACTGAAGATTGAGGCCAAAAAGGATGACGATGTCACACCTGGATGACTGTCAAAAATGCTAACTGATGCACAAGAAGTGTTCCAGGAGGGACTCGGAACACTAAAAGGCATAACAGCAACGATTAAAATAGAGGAAAATGCAAGCCCAAAGTTTTTTAAGGCCGACCCGACCAGCCGTCGAAGCAGAGCTGGAAGGGTTGGAACATTCAGGAGTACTGTCCAAAGTAGACTGGAGCGAGTGGGCTACACCCATCGTTCCTGTAATGAAGAGGTCGTTGAGTAATACGCCTGGGGAACGAAGGAAGGTCCGCATCTGTGGGGATTTTAAGGTGACAGTGAACCCAGTCCTTCACACGGTACAATATCCGCTTCCACGGATTGAGGATATTTTCGCCTCGCTATCTGGAGGTAAACGCTTCACCAAAATTGATCTGGCCCAGGCGTATTTGCAAATGGAGGTAGAAGAAGCCTCGAAACAATACCTCACGATCAACACTCATAAAGGTCTCTACCAATACAACTGGCTGGTGTTCGGGGTAGCATCGGCTCCGGCTATTTGGCAAAGGGCAATGGATCAAGTCCTGCAAGGGATTCCAGGGACCCAGTGTTATTTGGACGACATCCTGGTCACGGGCGAAAATGACAGTGATCACCTCGCCAACCTGGAGAAGGTGCTCACTAGATTAAAGGAATATGGGCTACGAGCTAATCGCCACAAGTGCGAGTTTTTCCAGAAGCAGATCTCGTATTGTGGCCACGTTATTGATGAAGAGGGGTTACATAAGTCCCCTGAAAAGATTGAGGCAGTAGTCAAGGCTCCAGCACCAGAAAATGTGTCACAACTGAGGTCGTTCCTCGGGCTGGTGAACTACTACCATAAGTTCTTACCAAATTTGTCTACAGTATTACACCCACTGAACACCCTACTGCAAACGGGATTACCATGGAAGTGGAATGACGAATGTAAATGAGCTTTCCAGAAGTGCAAAGAATTGATCACATCAAAAGAGGTGTTGGCCCATTTCAACCCAGCATTACCAATTCGGTTGGCATGTGATGCATCACCCTATGGTATTGGGGCGGTGCTGTCGCACAAATTCCCAGACGGGTTGGAGAGGCCAGTAGCCTTTGCGTCTCGGTCACTAACCTCAGCCGAGCGCAACTACGCCCAGATCGACAGGGAGGCCCTCAGCCTAGTATGGGGAGTAAAAAAATTCAACCACTATCTGCATGGGCAGAAGTTCACCTTGCTGACTGACCACCAACCACTTGTCTCCATCTTTAATCCAAAGAAGGGCGTTCCGGTGATGACTGCACAACGGTTACTAAGATGGTCCCTTTTTCTAGGGCGAACGAATATGAAATAGAATATAAAGGCACGAAACAGCATGGAAACGCTGAGGGCTATCACGCTTGCCACTGCCTACTGTGGAGGAAGCACCAGCAGTGGACCCTATCGAGATATTTTATTCGTCAATAATTGAAAGATTGCCAGTAACTAACGCGGATATAGAGAAGGAGACCCGCAATGATCCGACGCTGTCTCGGGTATATGATTTGACAGTGAGCAGATGGCCAACACATGGCGACTCACTGTTGCCAGCATTCTCACCCAGAAGAGAACAGCTGTCAGTATGCCAGGGGACAGTGATGTGTGGATCCCGAGTGGTAATTCCACCCAAGTTAAGGGAGAGAATGCTCAATGAGCTTCACAAAGGTCATCTGGGAGGGGTGAAAATGAAAAGCCTTGCTAGGGCTTATGTGTGGTGGCCGGGGATTGATCAACAAATCGAGGACCTAACCAAGAGCTGCTCAGTATGCCAGAAGGTCCAAAATGCACCACCACATGCCCCTCTACACCCATGGGAGTAGCCCTCCTCTCCATGGCAACGGGTGCATATTGATTTTGCTGGTCCATTCATGGACTCAATGTTCTTAAAAGCAGTGGATGTGCACTCGAAATGGCCTGAGGTGATAAAAATGTCCTCAAACACTACAGAGAAAACGATTGCAGTCCTATGGACCATATTTGCCAGGAACGGCTTGCTAAAGCAGATTTGCTCTGATAATGGACCACAGTTTGTGTCCGAAGAGTTTCGGAAATTTATGAGAAGGAATGGGATAAGGCATTACACATCCGCCCCATATCATCCAGCCACAAATGGATTGGCTGAGAGGTTCGTACAAACCTTTAAAAAGGCGATAAAGGCCATGTGCGATGATGAAATTCCATTACAGCATAAGGTGGACAATTTCCTGTTAGCCTACAGAAATGCGACACATGCAGTTACCAACCAGACCCTGGCCGTGATGTTCTTTAACTGAAGGTTGAGATCTCGTCTGGATTTGCTCAGACCAAATGTGCGAAGAAATGTTGAGGATAAACAATTCCAGCACATCAATGAGAAGCCGACAAGGAGCTTCAATGTAGGACAACCAGTCTTGGCCCGTGACTACCAAACAGAGAAATGGCAACCCGGAACGATATGCACACGGCAGGGGCCATTAATGTACACAGTGGATGTTGGGGAGAACATTGTGAGACGCCACGTCGACCAGATCTTAGCGTCACAGGAACGAGTCAACCCCATGTCTCGCGTACCTGGGGATGAACCCGACATACCGGTAGCATCTACCTCAGAAACAGTAGCAGTGGAAACTGATGAACTAACCGACGAAAGGGGGCCAGAATCGCCTCCGCACCAAGAACAAGAACCTCAGGAAAGGCGCTATCCAGAAAGGATCAGGAAGCCGCCCTAAAGATTGAATCTATAAATGGACTATTTCTGTTTCATGTGCATGTTAAAGTGTTAATTGTTATTTGAATATTATGGGTACTGCTAATCTAAAAGGGCAGGAATTGTAGTGTATGTACCTTTAAGAGAGAACTACTTTTACAGCTCCTGTATACTGTAGTACTGGCAGTGACCACACCTGTATATAAGCCTTGAGCATGCCTCTGTACCCCCAGTCTTGAGACTGCCCTACTCCAGTAAACACCTGTTGATTGTTAAGTTACAGCCTCTGTGTAGTTATTGGAAAACATCATACTTTAAGAATCACGGATTCAACACCTACCATATAGGTGTGTATGGAATTTCTTGCATCCGTACACTACTGATAATAGCTCTCTTTCTATGTTGGCGTATCTCGTCTCGGCTGACGTCAAGGCCTTTGATGCGAAAGCTATCGGCTTTCCTTCCTGCACCAGAGCTGCCCCTAGTCCTCTGGTAGAAGCGTCTACTTGCAGAGTGACTGGTTTTCTTCTGTCATAATATGACAGACTTGTTTCTTTGCACAACAGTTCTTTAAGTTGTTTGAAATTCCTTTCGTGTGATTCAGACCACTGGTATTCGGCGTCTTCTTTCAATAGCTCTCTGAGATTTGTTGTATGTTCCGACATGTGTGGGATGAAAGAACTCATGTATTGGACCAAGCCGAGGTAACTCCTCAGCTCTTTCTTGTCTTTGGGTGGTTTCATTTCAGCAATCGCCGCAATCTTCTCTGGATTTGGCTTGACTCCCTCTGGTGTATAAATCATACCGAAGAATTGGCATTCCTTGACTTTAACTATGCACTTATCTGCATTTAACTTGATGCCAGCCTTCCTGGTACTCTCCATGGCCTCATGTAGGTGCATGTCATGGTCTCTTTCATCTGCTCCATAGATCTGAATATCATCAGCTATTCCTATAGCTCCTTCACAGCCTCTGTATGTCTCGTCTATTTTCTGTTGAAATACATCTTGACTGACCTTTGCCCGAATGGTAGCCGCAGGAATTTGTAATGCCCAAATGGTGTGTTGAATGTTGTCAGTGTTGTTGATTCCTCATCCAACTTCCCGTTCCAATATCCATTTCTGGCATCTAGTTTTGAGAAAACCTTGGCTCCTGCCACTGATGGTATAATCTCCTCTAGCGTTGGGGTGGGATAGTGGTCCCTCTTTATCACCTGGTTTAGATCTTTGGGGTCCAAACATATTCTGAGACGCCCGTTTGTCTTTTCTCGTACCACAATTGAGTTTACCCAGTCTGTGGGTTCAGTGACCTTTACGATCACTCCCTTTTCTTCCATCTCCTTTAGCTTTCTTTCAAGCTTTGTCTTCAGCTCGATGGGTACTTTTCGTGGAGCATGGATAACGGGCTTTACCTCTGGATCGATGGTGATGTGGTATTGGAAATCTCTGAAACATCCCACTGTATCATCGAAACATTCCGGATACATGTCTATCAAGTCTTTTTTACTCTTGATTTGTGTGCGGTTCTCCAGTGGGATGTTGCTGTCTATCTTCAGTGGCATTTCTGTCAGCTCGTGATGCACTGAGATCAATCTCAACTTCTTGCTGCTGTTTAATCCCAGGATCGCTGGCCCCTCAGTGTCGGTGACATAGAACATGCAGTTGATGTTCTTTCTTTTATGTGTCCCTTTGATAAAGGTTATTCCGAGTTGTTGAATCTCACTCCCCCCATATGCTGTCAGCGTGACATTACTTGCCTTTAAACAACCATTTTTCAGGTAACCATCTTCTCTCAGGTTTTCGGGAAAGATCTGCTGGTACAGTCTCAATGGGAGAATGTTGCTCTGAGCCCCTGTGTCCAGCTTCAACTTTAAGTTGATGGTTGTGGGCCGACCTTTGACCTTTTTTTTGATTTGGATGATGGTGTGCAATTCTCTCCTCAGAGTATTTTCCGCTCTGGACATCTCATGAAGCTGTATCTTTATGGTTTCGATGTTTAGTGCATTGTCGTGATCATCATCATCATCCTGCTCATCCATGGCATGGACATTGTGTTTCTTTCTCTGGTTCTGCTGTCCGCCTTTGTTTTTGACGTATGTTCCTTCTTTCTTCATTCTACACCTCTTTTCCCAGTGGTTTAGTTTGCCACATGCATTGCAGCTTGTTCCATATGCTGGACATTTCCTCTTGTCTGTGTAATCGTGCGGTCTTCCACAATTTCTGCACATGTTTCCCCCGTCGTCGTGTGCATGTCTTTGTGTGTTGTACTTTTCTCTCACTGCATCAACTCTGTTGTCCGTCTCAGAAGCCGTCTGCATGTCATAGAGTCATAGAGTTATACAGCACAGAAAGAGGCCCTTCGGCCAATCGCATCTGCGCCGGCCATCAAGCCCTGTCTAATCTAATCCCATTTTCCAGCATTTGGTCCGTAGCCTTGTATGCTATGGCCTTTCAAGTGCTCATCCAAATGCTTCTTGAATGTTGTGAGGGTTCCTGCCTCTACCACCCTTTCAGGCAGTGAGTTCCAGATTCCAACCACCCTCTGGGTGAAAAGGTTTTTCCTCAAATCTCCTCTAAACCTCCTGCCCCTTACCTTGAATCTGTGCCCCCTTGTTATTGACCCCTCTACTAAGGGGAAAAGTTCCTTTCTATCTACCCTATCTATGCCCCTCATAATTTTGTACACCTCAATCAGGTCCCCCCTCAGCCTTCTCTGCTCCAAGGAAAACAACCCCAGCCTGTCCAGTCTTTTGTCATAGCTGAAGCGCTCCAGCCCAGGTAACATCCTGGTAAATCTCCTCTGTACCCTCTCCAATGCAATCACATCCTTCCTATAGTGTGGCGACCAGAACTGCACACAGTACTCCAGCTGTGGCCTTACCAGCGTTTTGTACAGCTCCATCATAACCTCCCTGCTCTTACATTCTATGCCTTGGCTAATGAAGACAAGCATCCCATATGCCTTTTTAACCACCTTATCCACCTGTTCTGCTGCCTTCAGGGATCTATGTACATGCACACCAAGGTCCCTCTGATCCTTTGTCTTTCCTAGGGTCTTACCATTCATTGTGTATTCCCTTGCCTTGTTAGTCTGTCCAAAATGCATCACCTCACACTTTTCAGGGTTAAATTCCATTTGCCACTGTTCCGCCCATCTGACCAACCCATCTATATCATCCTGTAGCCTGAGGCTTCCCTCCTCGCTATTTACCACCCCACCAATTTTCGTGTCATCTGCGAATTTACTGATCATACCTTTTACATTCACATCCAAATCATTAATGTAGACCACAAACAGCAAGGGACCCAGCACCGATCCCTGCGGTACCCCACTGGACACAGGCTTCCAGTCACAAAAACAACCTTCCACCATCACCCTCTGCCTTCTGCCACTAAGCCAGTTTTGGATCCAATGTGCCAAGGCACCCTGGATCCCATGGGCTCTTACCTTCCTGACCAGTCTCCTATGCGGGACTTTATCAAAAGCCTTACTGAAATCCATGTAAACCATATCCACTGCACTACCCTCATCCACACACCTAGTCACCCCCTCGAAAAATTCAATCAAATTGGTCAGACATGATCTTCCCTTGACAAAGCCATGCTGGCTATCCCTAATTAATCCTTGCCTCTCCAAGTGGAGACTAATTCTGTCCCTCAGAACTTTTTCCAATAATTTCCCTACCACTGATGTTAGGCTCACTGGCCTGTAATTCCCTGGTTTATCCCTACTACCCTTCTTGAATAATGGTACTACATTAGCTGTTCTCCAGTCCTCTGGCACATCCTCTGTGGCCAGAGAGGTTCTGAAAATTTGTGTCAGAGCCCCTGCAATCTCCTCCTTTGCCTCACAAAGTAGCCTGGGATACATCTCATCCGGGCCTGGGGATTTATCCACTTTTAAGCCTGCTAAAACCACTAGTGCCTCCTCCCTCTCGATGCTAATATGTTCAAGTATATCACAGTCCCCCTGTCCGATTTCTATGTCCACACCGTCCTTCTCCATAGTGAACACAGATGCAAAAAATTCATTTTAAACCCCACCTACATCTTCTGGCTCTACACACAGCTTGCCACTTTGGTCCCTAATGGGCACTACTCTTTCCCTAGTTATCCTCTTGCCCTTAATCTATATATATAAATCGGTACTTCTGTCTGTCATTCTGTCTGTCATTCTGTCTGTCATCGCGTGTGCGTCTGGCGGGCTATGCGCTCGAAAGTTACAGGGCGTACCTACGCGCGCGTTACCTCCAAAGAAAGCTTACGCTTCCGAGACGGTTTTAAGCATATTTACGTTTCGGCCGGGCTAAAATCGAGCCCGCGGTATCCCAAAAACCTTCAACATTCCACTCATTAGCATCTCATTATCCACTCATTAGCGACAGAGTGACCTCGAGGTCGACCAATCGTACGGCGGCTTGCTGCCGCGTGCGGCCGGGCCCTCCTACGGTCGAGTGACGGGACGATTGACCAATCCTACGCTTTGGTGACCTGACGGTCGACCAATCGGTGCGTGTGTGGGCGGGGCTTATCATTCTGAACCGAGGTGAGTCGCCGCCATCTTGCTTCCATTCTTTTTCCTGCTTTCTGCGTCTTTCTTTTCAAATATACATTTCCACCAAAATAAAATTGAATTTATTAAATTGTTTTTAAAAAAATCACTCATTTGTAAACCTAACCTGAACATTCTTTTTCCTACCTTTCCCCGTTTTTTTCTTAGGCCTCAAAGGCTGCGCCTTTCTTGCCCAGCCAGGCCTGAGCTAGGTGATTGCGCTTCTGCTAAGCTCCTCACCCCCACCCCCCGGCCGTGTCACGTTACCCAGGGCAACGGCGTCAGCCACGAGGGTCAGGGTTCACACGCAGCAGGAGCAGGTGAGACGCGGCGTCTCTGTTCCGCGCTCGGCGGGGGGGGGCGGGGCTCGGCCGCCGGCCGTCTCTCAGAGCCGCAATCGGGCTCGGCCGGGGGGGGCGGGGCTCGGCCGCCGGACTTCTCTCAGAGCCGCAATCGGGCTTGGCCGGGGGGGGCGGGGCTCGGCCGCCGGCTGTCTCTCAGAGCCGCAATTGGGCTCGGCCGGGGGGGGGGTGGGGCTCGGGGAGCGGGGCTCTCGGCCTGGGCCCCCCCGCCTCTTCTGCCCCCCCATCCCCCCCCGTCCCCGCCCCCCTTCCCCTTCCCGCCCCCTTCACCCCCGCCGCGCCCCCCTGCCCCCCCTTCCCCTTCCCACCCCCCCGTCCCCCCCTTCTCCACCGCACCTTCCCCCCCTCCCTTCCCCCCGCCCCTTCCCCCCTCCCTTCCCCCCCTTCCCCCCTCCCTTCCCCCCCCACCCCTTTCCCCCCCTCCCTTCCGCCCCACCCCTTTCCCCCCTCCCTTTCCCCCCTCCCTTCCCTTCCTCCCCTCCCTTCCCTTCCCCCCTCCCTTCCCCCCCGCCCCTTACCGCCCCGCCCTCCCTTCCCCCCACCCGCTCTCTCTCTTCCCCCCAGTCGCTCTCTCTCTACCCCCCAGTCGCTCTCTCTCTTCCCCCCCAGTCGCGCTCTCTCTCTCTCTTCTCCCCCCCACCCCAGTCGCTCTCTCTCTCTCTCTCTTCCAACAACAACATGCCCTCGAAAATGCCTCGGCACCGCCGGGCACTCCAGCTAGTGTATATATATAAATCGGTCATTCTGTCTGTCCTTCTGTCCTTCTGTCTGTCTGTCTGCAAGTGTGCGTCTGTCCGGCTATGCGCTCGAAAGTTACAGAGCGTACCTACGCGTGCGTTACGTCGAAAGAAAGCTTACCTTTCCAAAACGGTTTTAAGCGTATTTACGTTTCGGCCGGGCTAAAATCGCGCCCGCGGTCTCCGAAAAACCTTAACATTCCGCTCATTAGCATCTCATTATCCGCTCATTAGCGACAGAGTGACCTCGAGGTCGACCAATCGTACGCCGGGTTGCTGGCGTGTGCCGCCGGGCCAATCGGTGTGTGTGTGGGTGGGCCTTATCGTTCTGAACCGAGGTGAGTAGCCGCCATCTTGCTTCCATTCTTTTTCCTGCTTTCTGCGTCTTTCTTTTCAAATATACATTTCCAGCAAAAAAAAAGTTGCTTTTAAAACACAAATTGTTTTTTAAAAAAGTTAATTAATTTGTAAATCTTTTGTCTAACCTCTATAATTCTCCTACCATTCACCGTTTTTCCAGGCCCGGGGCCTAGGCTTCTCCAACTGCCAGCAGTGCAACTCTAGACCCAGGCTCCCGGCCTAGACAGAGACAAACACTGGCAGAGGGCAGAGGATGTGCTGCCTCAGCTCCATTCCCGGGGTCAGTAGGTGGGGAGGCTTCATAAGCAACTGGGGTAAGGTTGCAAGCCCCAAATAATAATCTGAAGATCCTGTGTTTGCAGCTGAGGAAATTTCTTCTGCAGACAGCCCCTGGTTAATGGCAGCCATGTTTGTCAAGGAGGGCAAAAAGTTTCAGTGCGACGCTATTTTGATTCAGTGTGTAACAGAGTGCATGCGCGGCCATCTTAGTACAGGAACATAGAGTGGGTTGGGCTTCTGTGCTCCAAATCTGTGTCTGTGACAGACAATCGACTGTGTAGCTGTGCAAGGTCTGTAGCTATAGCAACAGCTTCAGCTACACAGCTGCAGGGCCACACCTGAGTGTTTAGAAGCTGTTGCTAAGCAACAGTGTTTGTTGTTAAATACAGAGATAGGAATCTCTGTATCTCTCAACATTAACTCTGAAGAGTGGGTGCCGGATAGCACAAAGTTTCCTGCACTTTAAGTTTAAGTTTATCTCCCCCCTCCCTTTCCACCCCCCATCCCCCCTCACAACCCCTTCCCCTTCCCCCCCCACACCCCCTCCCCCCCACACCCACTTTCCCTCACACCCCCTTCCCACACCCACTTCCCCTCCCCCCCTCCCCCCACACCCCTCCCCCCCACACCCACTTCCCCCCCAGCCCCCACCCCCCTCCCACACCCACTTCCCCCCCAGCCCCCACCCCCCTCCCACACCCACTTCCCCCCCTTCCACCCCCCCTCCCCAGCCGCCCTTCCCCCCTCCCGTTCACCCCCTTCCCCCCTCCTCCCCCTCCCCACCCCCTTCCCCTCCCTCCCTCCCCCACCCCCTTCCCCACCCCCCCACACCCACCCTCACCACTCCCCTCTCCCCCTCCCCTTCCCCTCCCCTTCCCCCCGCCCCCCTTCCCCCCCTCCCCTCCCCTTCCCCCCTCCCCCGTCCCCCCCTCCTCCCCCTCTTCTCCTTCCCCCCTCTCCTCCCCTCCTCTCCCCCCTCCCCTTCCCCCCCTCTTCCCCCCCTCCCCTTCCCCCCTCCCCCCTCTTCCCCCCCTCCCCTCTCTTCCCCCCTCCTCTTCCCCCCTCCCCTCTCTTCCCCCCTCCCCTTCCCCCCTCTTCCCCCCCTCTTCGCCCCCTCTTTCCCCCCTCTTCCCCCTCCTCCTCCCTCTTTCCCCCTCCTCCTCCCCCTCCTCCTTCCCCCCTCTCTTCCCCCCTCTTCCGCCCAGTCGCTCTCTCTCTCTTCCCCCCAGTCGCTCTCTCTCTCTTCCCCCCAGTCGCTCTCTCTCTTCCCCCCAGTCACTCTCTCTCTTCCCCCCAGTCGCTCTCTCTCTTCCCCCCAGTCGCTCTCTCTCTTCCCCCCCAGTCACTCTCTCTCTCTCTCTTCCAACAACAACATGCCCTCGAAAAAGCCTCAGCACCGCCGGGCACTTCAGTTAGTTTATATATATAAATCGGTCCTTCTGTCTGTCCTTCTGTCTGTCCTTCTGTCTATCCTTCTGTCTGTCTGTCCTTCTGTCTGTCTGCAGGTGCGCGTCTGGGCTGCTATGCGCTTGAAAGTTACAGGGCGTACCTATGCGTGCGTTACGTCGAAAGAAAGCTTACCTTTCCAAAACGGTTTTAAGCGTATTTACATTTCGACCGGGCTAAAATCGCGCCCGCGGTATCCGAAAAACCTTAACGTTCCGCTCATTAGCATCTCATTAGCGACAGAGTAACCTCGAGCTCGACCAATCATATGCCGGGTTGCTGGCGTGTGCCGCCGGGCCAATCGGTGCGTGTGTGGGCGGGCCTTATCGTTCTGAACCGAGGTGAGTCGCCGCCATCTTGATTCCAAACTTTTCCTTTCTTTTTCCCGCTTTCTGCGTCTTTAAAAAAAACGTTGCTTTTAAAACACACATTGTTTTAAAAAAAAATGATTTAGAAACGAATTAACTTATCTAATCTCATTAATTTTCCTACCTTTCCCCGTTTTTCCAGGTAGGCCTCGAAGCCTCGGCTTCTCCTCCGCACCCACGCCCGAGCTAGGCACCTCCCGGGCCCACTCGAAGGCTGGAGGGGCGGGCTTCAGCATAGCTCCGCTACCTTACTAAAGGGTGCGCGCGCAGCAGGAGCTGAGACGCGGCGTCTCTCTCTGGCTCGGCCGGGGGGCGGGGCTTGCTGAGCGTCAAGGGTTACCCTGGCAACCGGGCCCGCCGGCCGTCTCGCACAGCCGCAATCAGCGGTCTTCACCTCGGGGGGGACCGCGACCCTCGGGGGGGGCCGCGACACTCGGGGGGGCGCGACCCTCGGGGGGGCCCTGCCCTCCCTCCCCTCCCCTCCCCCCCCTCCCTTCCCCCCCGCCCTTCCTTCCCCCCCTCCCTCCCGCCCTCCTTCCACCCCTCCTTCCACCCCTGCCTTCCCCCCCGCCCTCCCTTTCCCCCCCGCCCCTCCTTCCCCCCGCCCTCCCCTTCCCCCCGCCCTCCCTTCCCCCCCCGCTCTCCCTTCACCCCCCGCTCTCCCTTGCCCCCCACCCTCTCTTCCCCTCCCCGCCCTCTCTTCCCCTCCCGCCCACCCCCCGCCTCTCCCCCCCGCCTCTCCCCCCACCCCCGCTCCAGTCGCTCTCTCTCTTCCCCCCCAGTCGCTCTCTCTCTTCCCCCCAGTCGCTCTCTCTCTTCCCCCCAGTCGCTCTCTCTCTTCCCCCCCAGTCGCTCTCTCTCTTCCCCCCCAGTCGCTCTCTCTCTTCCCCCCAGTCGGTCTCCATCTCTCTTCCAACAACAACATGCCCTCAAAAGACCCTCGGCACCGCCGGGCACTTCAGCTAGTCTATATATATAAATCGGTCGATCTGTCTGTCCTTCTGTCTGTCCTTCTGTCTGTCCTTCTGTCTGTCCTTCTGTCTGTCTGCACGTGTGCGTCTGGGCGGCTATGCGCTCGAAAGTTACAGGGCGTACCTACGCGTGCGTTACGTCAAAAGAAAGCTTACCTTTCCAAAACGGTTTTAAGCGTATTTACGTTTCGGCCGGGCTAAAATCGTGCCCGCGGTATCCGAAAAACCTTAACGTTCTGCTCATTAGCATCTCATTATCCGCTCATTAGCGACAGAGTGACCTCGAGCTCAACCAATCGTACGCCGGCTTGCTGCCGCGTGCGGCCAGGCCCTCCTACGGTCGAGTGACGGGACGATTGACCAATCCTACGCTTTGGTCACCTGACGGTCGACCAATCGGTGTGTGTGTGGGCGGGCCTTATCGTTCTGAACCGAGGTGAGTAGCCGCCATCTTGCTTCCATTCTTTTTCCTGCTTTCTGCGTCTTTCTTTTCAAATATACATTTCCAGCAAAATAAAATTGAATTTATTAAATTGTTTTAAAAAAATCACTCATTTGTAAATATTTTATCTAACCTGAAGATTCTTTTTCCTACCTTTCCCCGTTTTTTTCTTAGGCCTGAAAGCCTGGGCCTTTCTTGCCCAGCTAGGCCCGTGCTAGGTAATTGGGCTTCTACTAAGCTCCTCACCACCCCCCGTGTCACGTTACCCGGGGCAACGGCGTCAGCCACGAGGGTCAGGGTGCGCGCACAGCAGGAGCAGGTGAGACTCGGCGTCTCTCTCTGTTCCGCGCTCGGCTCGGCCGGGGCTCTCGAGATTGCGGATCTCGGCCTTGGTGAGCGGGAAGGGTTACCCCGGCAACGGGAGTGCGGGGTGGCTGGGGCTTGGAGAGCGGGGCTCTCGGGAGTGCGGGGCGGGCTCGGAGAGCGGGGCTCTCGGGAGTGCGGGGCGGGGCGGGGCGGCTGGGGCTTCGAGAGCGGGGCTCTCGGGAGTGCGGGGTGTGGTGGCGCGGCAGGGTTACCCCGGCAACCGGGCGTGGCCGTGGCCGTCTCTCAGCCTCAAGCCCTCCCTTCCTCCTCTCTTCCCCTCCCCCCCTCTCCCTTCCCCTTTCTCCCCCTCTCCCTTCCCCTTCCTCCCCCTCTCCCTTCCCCTTCCTCCTCCCCCCTCCCATCCCCCCCGCTCTCCCTTCCCCCCCTCCCCCCCGCCCCTTCCCCCCAGCCCTCCCGCCCTCCCCCCCACCCTCCCTTCCCCCTTCCCCTTCCCCCCCGCCTTCCCCATTCCCCCCCGCCCCCCCTGCCCTCGCCCTCCCCCGCCCTCGCCCCCCCCCGCCCTTGCCCTCCCCCCCGCCCTCCCCCTCTCTCTTCCCCCGCCCCCTCTCTTCCCCCCCCACACCCTCTCTTCCCCCCCACGCCCTCTCTTCGCCCCTGCCCTCTCTTCCCCCCCGCCCTCTCTTCTTCCCCCCCGCCCTCTCTTCCCCCGTCTCTTCCCCCCCGCCCTCTCTTCCCCCCGCCCTCTCTTCCCCCGCCCTCTCTTCCCCCCCTGCCCTCTCTTCCCCCCCTGCCCTCTCTTCCCCCCCGCCCTCTCTTCTTCCCCCCCGCCCTCTCTTCTTCCCCCCTGCCCTCTCTTCTTCCCCCCCGCCCTCTCTTCTTCCCCCCCGCCCTCTCTTCTTCCCCCCCGCCCTCTCTTCTTCCCCCCCGCCCTCTCTTCTGCCCCCACCCTCTGTTCCCCCCCGCCCGCCATCTCTTCCCCCCCCGCCCGCCCTCTCTTACCCCCCGCCCTCTCTTACCCCCCGCCCTCTCTTCCGCCCCGCCCCCTCTTCCGCCCCGCCCCCTCTTCCCACCCCCCGCCCTCTCTTCCCCACCCCCGCCCTCTCTTCCCCACCGCCCTCTCTTCTCCCCCCGCCCTCTCTTCCCCCCAGTCGCTCCCTCTCTACCACCCAGCCGCTCTCTCTCTTCCCCCCCAGTCGCGCTCTCTCTCTCTCTCTCTCCCCCCACCCCCCACCCCCCACCCCAGTCGCGCTCTCTCTCTCTCTTCCAACAACAACATGCCCTCGAAAAAGCCTCGGCACCGCCGGGCACTTCAGCTAGTCTATATATATAAATCGGTCCTTCTGTCTGTCTGTCCTTCTGTCTGTCTGTCTGTCTGCAGGTGTGCGTCTGGGCGGCTATGCGCTCGAAAGTTACAGGGCGTACCTACGCGTGCGTTACGTCGAAAGAAAGCTTACCTTTCCAAAACGATTTTAAGCGTATTTACGTTTCGGCCGTGCTAAATCGCGCCCGCGGTATCCGAAAAACCTTAACACTCCGCTCAATAGCATCTCATTATCCGCTCATTAGCGACAGAGTAACCTCGGGCTCGACCAATCGTACGCCGGGTTGCTGGCGTGTGCCGCCGGGCCAATCGGTGCGTGTGTGGGCAGGCCTTATCGTTCTGAACCGAGGTGAGTCGCCGCCATCTTGATTCCAAACTTTTCCATTCTTTTTCCCGCTTTCTGCGTCTTTCAAAAAAACGTTGCTTTTAAAACACAATTGTTTTTCAAAAAAAAAAGATTTAGAAAGTCATTAACTTTTATCTAATCTCATTAATTTTCCTACCTTTCCCCGTTTTGCCAGGTAGGCCTCGAAGCCTCGGCCTCTCCTCCGCACCCACGCCCGAGCTAGGCACCTCCCGGCCCCACTCGAAGGCTGGAGCGGCGGGCCTCAGCCCAGCGCTGCTACCTTACTAAAGGGTGCGCGCGCGCGCAGCAGGAGCAGCTGAGACGCGGCGTCTCTCTCTCTGGCTCGGCCGGGGGGCGGGGCTTGGTGACCGTCAAGGGTTACCCTGGCAACCGGGCCCGCCGGCCGTCTCGCACAGCCGCAATCGGCGGACTTCAAGCCGGCTCGGCCGGGGCTCGGAGAGCGGGGCTCTCGGGAGTGCGGGGCGGGGCTCTCGGGAGTGGAGTGGAGTGCGGGGCGGGGCGACGCGGCCGGTGCTCGGGAGGACGGGGGCTCGGAAGGGGGGGAAGGGTTACCCCGGCAACCGGGCGTGGCCGTCTCTCAGCCGGCTCACGCCTGTTCTCGGGGCTTGGCTCCATTTGCGGCCGCGGGCCACTCACCCTCTCTTTCTCCTTCCCTCTGTCTCTCTCACCCCCTCCTCTTCCCCCCTCCTCCTCCCCTCCCCCCTCCCCTCCCCCCCCTCCTCCCCCCCTCTCCTCTCCCTCCCCGCCCTCCCTCCCCCCTGCCCCTCCCCCTCCCTCCCCTCCTCCCCGCCCCTCACCGCCCTCCCTCCCCCCTCCCCCTCCCCTCCCTCCCCCCTCCTCCCCCCCTCCCTCCCCTCCCCCTCCCCCCTCTCCCCCTCCCTCCCCCTCCCCCCTCTCCCCCTCCCTCCCCTCCCCCTCCCTCCACTCCCCCCTCCCCCCCTCTCCCTCCCCGCCCTCTCCCTCCCCCGCCCTCTCTTCCCCCAGTCGCTCTCTCTCTTCCCCCCAGTCGCTCGCTCTCTCTCTTCCAACAAAAACATGCCCTCGAAAAAGCCTCGGCACCGCCGGGATCTTCAGCTAGTCTATATATATAAATCGGTCGTTCTGTCCTTCTGTCTGTCTGTCTGTCATCGCGTGTGCGTCTGTCGGGCTATGCGCTCGAAAGTTACAGGGCGTACCTACGCGTGCGTTCCGTCGAAAGAAAGCTTACCTTTCCAAAACGGTTTTAAGCGTATTTACGTTTCGGCCGGGCTAAAATCGCGCCCGCGGTATCCGAAAAACCTTAACATTCCGCTCATTAGCATCTCATTATCCGCTCATTTTCCGCTCATTAGCGACAGAGTGACCTCGAGCTCAACCAATCATACGCCGGGTTGCTGGCGTGTGCCGCCGGGCCAATCGGTGCGTGTGTGGGCGGGCCTTATCGTTCTGAACCGAGGTGAGTCACCGCCATCTTGATTCCAAACTTTTCCTTTCTTTTTCCCGCTTTCTGCGTCTTTCAAAAAAACGTTGCTTTTAAAACACATATTGTTTTTTTAAAAATGATTTAGAAAGTAATTAACTTATGTAATCTCATTAATTTTCCTACCTTTCCCCGTTTTTCCAGGTAGGCCTCGAAGCCTCGGCCTCTCCTCCACACCCACGCCCGAGCTAGGCACCTCCCGGCCCCACTCGAAGGCTGGAGGGGCGGGCCTCAGCCCAGCACTGCTACCTTACTAAAGGGTGCGCGCGCGCGCAGCAGGAGCAGCTGAGACGCGGCGTCTCTCTCTCTGGCTCGGCCGGGGGGCAGGGCTTGGTGAGCGTCAAGGGTTACCCCGGCAACCGGGCCCACCGGCCGTCTCGCACAGCCGCAATCTTGAAGCCAGCTCGGGAGGCTGGTGCTCGGAAGATCGCGCCTCCGGAGTTTGGTGCTTGGTTGGTGGGGGGGGCGAGCCTCGGGGTGGGGGGCGAGTCTCGGGGGGGCCAACCAGGGGGCTCATGAGTTTGGGGGGACGGGGATCAGGGGGCTCGGGGACTCTCCCCCTTCCCCTCCCCTCCCCCCCTCCCTCCTCTCCCCCCCTCTTCCCCTTCCCCCTTCCCCCCTCCCTTCCCACCCGCCCCCCTTCCCCCCGCCCTTCCTTCCCGCCCTCCCTTTCCCCCCCCGCTGCCCTCCCCCCGCCGCCCTCCCTTCCCCCCCGCCCTCCCTTCCCCCCCGCTCTCCCTTCTCCCCCGCCCTCCCTTCCCCCCCTGCCCTCTCTCTCTACCCACCAGTCGCTCTCTCTCTACCCCCCAGTCGCTCTCTCTCTACCCCCCAGTCGATCTCTCTCTTCCCCCCCAGTTGCGCTCTCTCTCTCTCTCTTCCAACAACAACATGCCCTCGAAAAAGCCTCGGCACCGCCGGGCACTTCAGCTAGTATACTTATAAAACACCTTAGGATTTTCCTTTATTTTGCTCACCAGTGTTATTTCATGGCCCCTCCTCGCTCTCCTAATTTCTTTATTAAGTATCCCCCTGCACTTTTTATACTCCTCTAGGGCTTCCTCTGTCTTTAGTCCTTTGTATCTGCCAAAAGCCCCCCTTTTTTTCCTAATCCATTCTCGTATATCCCTTGACAGCCAAGGTTCCCTGGGCTTGTTGACCTTTACAGGAACATGTTGCCATTGTACTCTCTCAATTTCCTTTCTGAAAGACTCCCATTGCTCCGATGTCAATTTTCCTTCAAGTAGCTGATCCCAGTCACATTGGCCAGATCCTGCCTTATCATATTAAAATCGGCCTTCCCCCAATTTAGAACCTTTATTTCCGGTCCATCCTTGTCCTTTTCCATGACTACCTTAAATCTCACCGAATTATGGTCACTGTCACCAAAGTGCTCACCTACTAACACTTCTACCAATTGCCCAGCCACATTCCCTAGAATTAGATCCAGTACCGCCCCCTTTCTTGTAGGACTTTCTACATGCTGGCTCAAAAAGCTCTCCTGGATGCACTTTAAGAATTCTGCACCCTCTAAGCCTTTTACACTCTGACTATCCCAGTTAATATTGGGGAAGTTGAAATCCCCCACTATTATTACCCTATTATTTGCACACTTCTCTGAGATTTGCCTCCATATCTGTTCCTCTATCTCCCCCTGACTGTTTGGGGCCCTGTAGTACACTCCCAGCAAAGTGCTTGCCCCCTTTTTGTTTTTAAGTTCAACCCATATGGCCGCATTAGAGGAACCTGTTGATATATCATCCCTCCTTACAGCAGTAATCAACTCCTTAATTAATATTGCGACACCCCCTCCTCTTTTACCCCCCCCTCTGTCTCGCCTGAAGATTCTATACCCTGGAATATTGAGCTGCCAGTCTTGCCCCTCCCTCAACCATGTCTCCGTGATAGCAACAATATCATACTCCCATGTGTTCATCAACAACTTCAGTTCATCCACCTTATTCGCAAGAGTCCTTGCATTAAAATAAATGCCATTCAGCCTTGCCCTACTCCCTTGTGCCGTTACATATTTGCTCTGCCTTCCAGTCTGACTTGTTTTTTCCTCTATATTTGGCTGTACATCACCCCCTATTATAGCTCCACTCTGTATCCCATCCCCCTGCCAAGTTAGTTTAAACCCCCCCGAACAGTGCTAGCAAACCTCCCCGCAAGGAAATTTGTCCCGTTCTGGTTCAGGTGCAACCCATCTGACTTGTACAAGTCCCACCTTCCCCAGAAGCAGACCCAGTGATCCAGGAAACTATAGCTTCTGTTATTCCAAGCTTTTCTTTTCCTATCAGGGCTTTTTGTACCTCTACATGCGCTGACTCCCATATTAGCTGGTCCACAAGCCTTTCCTCCATTTCCTTAAATTTACACTTGCTGGCTTCATTTCTCAGCCTTGTCAGGAAATTGTCAGCTGTTTCACCAGGTTACTGTCTTAGACTCTGGAATTTGTATCTGTGTATACGGTGATTGGATTTAGGCTCTAGATGGTTGCTGAATTTATCAAAAATTGTCGCAGGGTTTTCCTTTTCCTCTTCAGTCAAACTCCAGCTATTATACAAATCTAGACCTTTTTCTCCTGTCCACAACAGAATGTAACTAACCTTTTCCTCATTGGTAGTACCCTTCAGGAAGCTTTTGAATGTAAGCTCACATTTCTGTTTGAACTTGCGGAATGCTTCTACTATATCGTCGGCTTCCCAGTTCATGAGGGGTTGCATTTGCACAGTCAGTGCCATCACTTTAGTTTCCCGTACGATTCACTCTCAATCACCGCATAAAATCACTTTTCGTCTTATTCGTAGTTCGTATAGCACCATTTTGTACTCACTTATACTGCTGCCACCATGTTGTGTCTCCTTGTGTTCTTATTACTATATATATTACAGACACTTTAGTTCATTTTTGTTAGTGCTTTTACTCAGCTGTATTTTTGCTTTGTTACAGTGCTGCCGCATGGTGCGGAGTGATACAAGATGTCCGACGCTGCACTGTGCACTGCCCGTGCACAGTGTGCCACATAGCAATATAACAACACCATACCAAAGTAGTTCCATACCAAAGTAGTTCCATTTAACGATGTGATACTATAACAATGTAACAGTCAGAGAGGGAGAAATAGTGAGAGAGAGAGAGAGTCAATCGGGCTGACTCCCAGGACTCACATGCACGCACCAGGTTCTGCGTGGGACCGCTGCTCCTGGCGTGTCTCCAGGTAAAAATTCTGGCCAATGTGTCTGTCTCCATCACTGTCTCTCAGTTTCCCTCTCTCTCTCCTGTCTCTCTCTCTCTCTGTCTCCCTCTCTCTGTTTCCTTGTCTCTCTCTCTGTCACCATCTCTCCCTCTCTCTCTTTCCTCCTTTCTGTCTCTGTCTCCCTTTCTCTCTGTCCCTGTCTTTCGCTCTCTCTCTGTTTCCCTTTCTCTGTCTCTCTCTCTCTTTCCCTTTCTCTGTCTCTCTCTCTGGCTCCCTGTCTCTTTCGCTCTCTCTTCCTTGTCTCTCCCTCTCTCTGTCTCTCTCTCTCTCTCTGTTCCCCTGTCTCTCTCTCTCTCTCTCTGTCTGTCTGTCTCTGTATGTCTCTCTCTGTCTGTCTCTCTCTCTCTGTCTCTCTCTCTCTCTCTCTGTCTCTCTCCCTCTCCCTGTCTCTCTCTCTCTGTTCCCCCGTCTCTCTGTCTCTCTGTCTGTCACTCTCTCTCTCTCTCTCTCTCTCTCTCTCTCTCTGTCTCTCTCTCTCTCTGTCTCTCTCTCTCTCTGTCTCTCTCTCTGTCTCTCTCTCTCTCTCTGTCTCTCTCTCTCTCTGTCTGTCTCTCTCTCTCTCTCTGTCTGTCTCTCTCTCTCTCTCTCTCTGTCTCTCTCTCTCTCTCTCTGTCTCTCTCTCCCTGTCTGTCTCTCTCTCTCTCTCTGTCTGTCCCCCTGTCTCTCGCTCTCCCTGTCTCTATTTCTCTCTGTGTCTCTCTGTCTGCCTGTCTCTCTCTGTCTGTGTTTCTCTCTCTGTTTCTCTCTGTCTCCCTCTCTATGTTTCTCTCTGTCTCTCCCTCTGTCTCTCTCTCTCTCCCTGTCTCTTTGTCCTCTGTCTCTCTCTCACTCTCTGTCCCCCGTCTCTCTCTCACTCTCTCTCTGGCTCTCTGTTTCTCTCTGTCTCTCCCTCTGTCTCTCTCTCTTCCTCTCTAATTCTGTTGCTCTTTCACTGCCTTTTTTCCTTAAGTTAATTTTTGTCAGGTTGCTTGGTCTGTCAGTTCAGTAGTGTTTGCGGCCAGTCTAGTTATTGAGGGTGGCACACTGCAGCAAAGCCGCTTGTGTCAGTGAGCTGGTCACATTCAATGGACCACCCTGTTTACTAAGGCCGCTCATTCAGAAATCACATTCTTGCCGGCCTGGTTTGAAATCCTCACTCAGGGCTACAGAGACAGTGACAAACACTGAGATAAGATCAGAAACAGGCCAAGGAAAGCCATGGTTACCTGGCTGGTGAATGTTGCTCTGTTTAGGGAGCGTGACATCACCACTCCTTGTATATCCCAACGTCAGCCTCAGAAGATCAGGGAGAAGAAAGCAGGAGAGTGCACACAATTCTTCGCCTCGCTGCAGTGTGTGCTGCAGACTGAATCCACCCAGCACTGAGTCACTACAGCTTCTTACATAGATCTGGATGTGACAGCTAATGTGACACAGCACCGAGAGTCAGAAACACACAGAGGTCTGGTGTCTGGGACAGTCGCCAGGAAACAGCCACAGGTAGGAGACACAGAGCTACAGACAGAGACAGACAGACCTCCGACCCCATCACTAACCCCATATCTGACCCCTCACTCACTCACTCCCCCGTCACTCTCTCCCCTCACTCTCTCCCCTCACTCTCTCCCCTCACTCTCTCCCCTCACTCTCTCCCCTCACTCTCTCCCCCTCACTCACCCCCTCACTCTCCCCTTCACTCAACCCCACTCTCCCATCCCCCACTCTCCCATCCCCCACTCTCCCATCCCCCACTCTCCCATACCTCACTCTCCCATCCCTCACTCTCCCATCCCTCACTATATCCCCCACACCCCTCACTCACACCCCTCACTCACCCCCTCACTCTCCTCCCTCACTCTCCTCCCTCACTCTCCTCCCTCACTCTCCCCCCTCATTCTCCCCCACACTCTCCCCCTCACTCACTCCCTCACTTCTCCCCACACTCACTCCCTCACTCAACCCCTCACTCACTTAATTTTGTCTTTTTACTATTTTTCCACGCTTTGACCCCACTTTCTGATGCACTCTTATTTTTATACATTCTTTCCCTTCCTGTCACACTACGGTTGCCATTACCTCTATCGCTACACTGCTCTATTGTCTTATCCTTGACTTTTTAAATTCCCGCTCACCTGAACCCTTCCCCCACTATTTAGTTTAAAGCCCTTTCTACAGACCTAGTTATTCAATTCGCCAGGACACTATTCCCAGCATGGTTCAAGTGAAGCCCGTCCCAACAGAACAGCTCCCTCTTACCCCAGTACTTGTGCCAGTGCCCCATGAATCAAAACCCATTTGTCCCACACAAGACTTTGAGCCACACATTCATCTCTCTGATCTTTTTTACCCTATGCAAATTTGTTCGTGGCTCAGGTAGTAATCCAGAGATTATTACCTTTGTGGTTCTGCTTTTTAATTTAGTCCCTAGCTGTTTTACTCACTCAGCAGAACCTCTTTCTCTGTTCTATCTATGTCATTGTTACCTACATGGACCACGCCATCTGGATCTTCCCCCTCCCACTCCAAGGGGGAAAAATTCAGTATCACCCCATTTGGGGCGCCATTATTGGCGGTGTGCAAAGTTTAGCGCCTGGCGCTAATTATCGCCTCCGACAGCAAACTTGGCTTTTATCGCCCCAGGAGGTGATTGGAGCGCAAAATCAGGCGCTTCACAACTGTCTTAAAGCGCAAAGGCCGAGTAGCGAGGCGTTACCTCAGAGCGCTGGCGGAGCAAGGAAGGGCAAATCCAAATAAACCTGCAAAGTGCTGCTCAGTACTCAAACTTCTTCACACAGCGTTGAATCTCTCCAGAAGTCTCTCTCTCTCTCTCTCTCAGAATGCGTGGTGCAAAAATGTCACCGACAAAAAAAGGCAGGAAGCGGTCGCCTTTAAATAGCACTCCCCCAGTCCCTTCCTGACAGCATAATGCTTCCCTCAACCTGTTGTTGCTAGCGGCAGGCGGTAAGGCAGGGGGCGCCACTCAATATCCGGTCCGGGGCGCTAACGGGGTGTTGCGCACTCGACTGACGTCACAATCTGCTGGCGCAGGAGATTGTGGCCGTAGTTGTAGTGTCCGAGGATCAATAATACTCAGACTGCAGGAGAACAATAAAACAGGTATTTACTGAACAGAGAGTAATTCAAGACTGAAATACAGAAGCCTGCTATGGCTTTATATACAGGGGTGGTCACTGCCGGTACTGCAGTATAGAATCAGTTCTTCTCTTAAAGGCACATACACAACAATTCCTCCCCTTTTAGATAAACAGTACATAACATTCATTTAACAACTAAATAATAACTAATTACAATTACAATTTTCTCTGTACTATATACATCAACTGAAATAATCATTTATAAGTTCAGTCTTTGAGGAGGCTTCCTGATCCTGACTGGATAGCGCCTTTTTCGAGTTTCCTGTTCTTGCGGCGGAGTTGATTCTGGCTCATTGTCATTGGTTGGTTCGTCAGCTTCCAATACCACTGCTTCTGAGGTAGACGCAATCTGTACTTCGGGTTGATTACCAGGTGCACCTGCTCGTGGTATGGGTTTGGCTTGTTCCTGTGACTCTAGAATCTGGTCAGCATGGCGTCTCACGATGCTCTCTCCAATGTCCACTGTGTACATTAGTGGTCCCTGCTGTGTGCATATCGTTCCTGGCTGCCATTTTTCTGTTCGGTAGTCGCGGGCCAAGACTGGTTGCCCTATCTTGAAGCTCCTGGTTGGCTTCTCATTTATGTGCTGGAATTGCTTATCCTCAACATCTCGTCTTATGTTTGGTTTGAGCAAATCCAGGTGACATCTTACCCTTCGGTTGAAGAACATTATGGCTGGAGCTTGGTTGGTGACTGCATGTGTCGCATTCCGGTAAGCAAACAAGAAATTATCCACCTTGTGTTGTAGTGGTGTGTCGTCATTATGCATTGCCTTTATGGCCTTTTTAAAGGTCTGAACAAACCTCTCAGCCAATCCATTTGTGGCTGGATGATATGGGGCAGATGTGTAATGCTTCACCCCATTATTCCTCAGAAACCTCCGGAAATCCTTTGACACAAACTGTGGCCCATTGTCGGATCAAATCTGTTCTGGCAAGCCATTCCTGGCGAAGATGGTCCGTAGGACTGCAATAGTTTTCTCCGTGGTGGTGGAGGACATTTTGATGACCTCTGGCCATTTCGAATGGGCGTCCACAGCGATTAGGAACATTGAGTCCATAAATGGACCAGCAAAATCAGTGTGTACCCGTTGCCATGGAGCTGAGGGCCACTCCCATGGATGTAGCGGAGCCTGTGGTGGAGCGTTTTGGACCTTCTGGCATCCTGTGCATCTCTTGGTCATATCCTCGATTTCTTTATCGATTCCCGGCCACCACACAAATGCCCTGGCTAGGCTCTTCATTTTTACCCCTCCCAGATGACCCTCATGAAGCTCATTGAGCACTCTATCTCTCAACTTGGGTGGAATTACCACTCGGGATCATAAGAACATAAGAACATAAGAAATAGGAGCAGGAGTAGGCCAATCAGCCCCTCGAGCCTGCTCCACCATTCAATAAGATCATGGCTGATCTGATCCTAACCTCAAATCTTCTATCACTCTGCATCCACCCGAACCCATGTGATCTCCCGGGAGAGGCGAAAAACCAGATAAAGACCCAATGGCCAATTTGGGAGAAAAAAATCTGGGAAATTCCTCTCCGACCCATCTAGGCGATCGAAATTCTTCCAGGAGATCACTCTGTCCCTATATTTTCTACAGTACTTACCTTCTGTAAAGGCGATCTCCACCCCAGCCAGGAACAGGAATAAAACCATCTCCTGAAATCTAACAGAATTAGAACACAGTAGGAGCAGAACAAGGCTACACGGCCCCTGGGCCCGCTCCACTACCCACAGGGCCATGACCATTCCGAACCCAGACTCATGTCCAATTTCCTGCCCGCTCCCCGTAACCCTTTATTCCCTTTACTTCTAGGAAACTATCTATTTCTGTTTTAAATTTATTTAATGATGTAGCTTCCACAGCTTTCTGGGGCAGCAAATTCCACAAACCTACCACCCTCTGAGTGAAGAAGTTTCTCCTCATCTCAGTTTTGAATGAGCAGCCCCTTATTTTAAGATTATGTCCCCTAGTTCTAGTTTCACCCATCATTGGGAACATCCTCACCGCATCCACCCGATCAAGCCCCTTCACAATCTTATATGTTTCAATAAGATCGCCTCTCATTCTTCTGAACTCCAATGAGTAGAGTCCCAATCTACTCAACCTCTCCTCATATGACCACCCCCTCATCCCCGGGATTAACCGAGTGAACCTTCTTTGTACTGACTCGAGAGCAAGTATGTCTTTTCTTAAGTATGGACACCAAAACTGTATGCAGTATTCCAGGTGCGGCCTCACCAATACCTTGTACAACTGCAGCAATACCTCCCTGTTTTTATATTCCAAACCCCTAGCAATAAAAGCCAACATTCCATTGGCCTTCTTAATCACTTGCTGCACCTGCATACTAACTTTTTGAGTTTCGTGCACCAGGACCCCCAGATCCCTTTGTACTACAGTACTTTCCAGTTTCTTGCCATTAAGATAATAACTTGCTCTATGATTTTTCCTGCCAAAGTGCATAACGCACACTTTCCAGTATTGTATTCCATCTGCCAAATCTCTGCCCACTTACTTAGCCTGTCTATGTCCCTTTGCAGGTTTTTTATGTCCTCCTCACTCACTACTTTCCGTCCCATCTTTGTATCATCTGCAAACTTTGATATGTTACACTCGGTCCCCTCCTCCAAATCGTTAATATAGATTGTAAAGAGTTGGGGACCCAGCACTGACCCCTGCGGAACACCACTAGTTACTGGTTGCCAATCTGAGAACGAACCATTTATCCCAACTCTCTGCTTTCTGTTAGAGAGCCAATCCTCCACCCACGCCAGAATATTACCCCCAATCCCGTGATTTTTTATCTTGAGCAATAATCTTTTGTGTGGCACCTTGTCAAATGCCTTTTGGAAGTCTAAATACACTACGTCCACTGGTTCCCCTTTATCCACCCTGTATGTTACTTCCTCAAAAAACTCAAGCAAATTTGTTAAACATGACTTCCCCTTCATGAAACCATGCTGAGTTTGCCCTATTAAATTATGTTTATCCAAATGTCCAATTATTGTCTCCTTAATAATGGACTCTAACATTTTACCAACCACAGATGTTAGGCTAACAGGTCTATAGTTTCCAGCCTTCTGCCTACTACCCTTTTTAAATAATGGTGTTACATTAGCAGTTTTCCAATCTGCCGGGACCTTTGCTGAGTCCAGTGAGTTTTGGAAAATTATTACCAATGCATCCACAATCCCTACCGCTACTTCCCTCAAGACCCTGGGATGCAAGCCATCAGGTCCAGGGGATTTATCCGCCTTGAGTCCCATTATTTTACCAAGTACCACTTCCTTAGTGATTTTAATTGTATTTAGTTCCTCCCCCCCCCCTAGAGCCCCCTGTTTGTCCAGTGTTGGGATATTCTTAGTGTCCTCTACTGTAAAGACTGATACAAAATAATTGTTCAGTGCTTTTGCCATCTCCATGTTTCCCACCATTAATTTCCCGGTCTCATCCTCTAAGGGACCAACATTTACTTTAGCCACCCTTTTTCTTTTTATATAACTATAGAAACTTTTACTGTCTGTTTTTATATTTTTTGCTAATTTACTTTCATAATCTATCTTCCCTTTCTTAATCAATCTTTTTGTTATTTTTTGCTGTCTTTTAAAGACTTCCCAATCTTCTATCCTCCCACTAGATTTGGCTACCTTATATGCCCTTGTTTTTAGTCGGATACTATCCTTAATTACTTTACTTAGCCACGGATGGCTATCTTTTCTTTTACACCCTTTTTTCCTCAGTGGAATATATTTTTTTTGGAAGTTGTAAAATAACTCCTTAAATGTACACCACTGGTCATGTACCATCTTACCCTTTAATCTATTTTCCCAGTCCACTCTAATTAATTCCGCTCTCATACCTTCATAGTCTCCTTTATTCAAGCTCAGCACGCTTGTTTGAGATCCAACCTTCTCACCCTCTAATTGAATATGGAACTCAACCATGTTATGGTCACTCATTCCAAGGGGATCCTTTACTAGGACATTTTTAATTAATCCTGTCTCATTACACAGGACCAAATCTAAGGTTGCTTGCCCCCTGGTCGGTTCAGTTACATACTGCTCAAGAAACCCATCCCTAATACACTCAATGAACTCTTCCTCAAGGCTGCTCTGCCCAATTTGATTTGTCCAGTTAATATGATAATTAAAATCCCCCATAATTATAGCTGTTCCCTTATTACAAGCCTCAACTATTTCCTGATTAATACTCCGTCCAACAGAGTTGCAACTGTTCGGAGGCCTATAGACTACACCCACTAGTGTTTTTTTCCCCTTATTATTCCTTACCTCCACCCAAACTGTTTCACTATCCTGCTCCTTTGACCCAATATCATTTCTCTGTATTATAGTGATTCCTTCCTTTATTAACATAGCCACCCCACCTCCTCTCCCTTCCTGCCTGTCCTTCCTGATTGTTAAATAACCTGGTATGTTTAATTCCCAGTCATGGTCACCCTGCAGCCATGTTTCTGTAATGGCCACAAGATCATACCCATATGTCATTATTTGTGCCGTTAACTCATTCATTTTGTTACGAATGCTACGTGCATTCAGATAAAGAACTTTCAAATATGTTTTGTAACACTTAGTTCCTGTTTTTTCCCTTTTTAGTACTTTACTTTTTACTCCATACCTTCTGCCCCTTCCTGACACATTCTGTTTTTTAATTCCCCCACTGCTACCTAAGTCTATGACCTTCTCTGTTGTCATTTCTATTATTTGCTCTCTAGAAACCTCCCCCCCACTAATTAGTTTAAAGCCCTCTCTACAGCCCTAGTTATATGATTCGCCAGGACTCTAGTCCCAGCACTGGCCAAGTGGAGTCCGTCCCAACAGAACAGCTCCCTCCTGTCCCAGTACTGGTGCCAGTGTCCCAAGAAGCAAAACCCATTTCTCCCACACCAGTCTTTGAGCCACGCATTTAACTCTTTAATTTTATTTATCCTAGCCAAATTCGCTCGTGGCTCAGGTAATAACCCAGAGATTATTACCCTTGAGGTTCTGTTTTTTAATTTGACCCCTAGCTGCTCATACTCCTTTAACAGAACCGTCTTCCTTGTCCTATCTACGTCGTTTGTACCAACATGGACCACGACAACTGGATCCTCCCCCTCCCACTGCAAGTTTCTTTCCAGCCCAGAAGAGATGTCCTTAACCCTGGCACCAGGCAGGCAACACAGCCTTCGGGACTCCCGCTCTTGACTGCAGAGAACCCTATCTATCCCCCTAATGATACTATCCCCCACCACTACAACATTTCTTTTTACTCCCTCCACTTGAATGGCCCCCTGTACCACGGTGCTGTGGCCAGGTTGCTCATCCTCCCTGCAGTCCCCGCTCCCGCCCTCACAGGGAGTAAGAACCTCGATCCTGCTGGACAAGAACAAGGGCTGCGTCTCCTTCAACACTACATCCTGGATCCCTGTACCTTCCTCACTCGTAGTCACACCGTCCTGTCCCTGACCACGGACTACATCTGCAGTAATTAACTTCATAGGTGTGACCATCTCCTGAAACATAGAGTCCAGGAACTTCTCCCCCTCCCTGATGTGTCGCAGTGTCCGAAGCTCGGTCTCAAGCTCCATAACATGGAACTTGAGTTCCTCTAGCAGCAAACACTTGTCGCAGATGTAATCACCGTTAGCCTCAATGGGGTTCAACAGCTCCCACATCTCGCAACAGTAACACATCACCTGCTCCATTCTATATAATTAATTTAATTTCTTATTATTAGTTATGAAGACCCTGCCCAGATATATATGATAATATCACACCACTATTCAATAGGACTTACCAACTTAAAGGTATGAAAGAGAAGAGAAGGAAGAAAACCAACCAACCAGCTGATCACCAACCTCCTCCTTGAATACTGTCTGTGGATCCACACATCAAGGTCCCCCGGCACACTGACAGCTGGTCTCTCCTTGGCGAGAATGCTGGCAACAGTGAGTCGCCATGTGCTGGCCATCCCTTCACGTCAAATCATAGACCCGAGAGTGTGTTGGGTCATTTCGGGTTTCCTTCTCTATACTTGAGTTTGTAACAGGTAGACATTCGACTATGGTCGCATGGAATATCTCAACAGGGTCCACTGCAGGTGCTTCCTCTACCATAGGCAATGGTAGGGGCGACAGCCCATCAGCGTTTCCATGCTGTTTCGTACCCTTGTACTCTATGTCGTACTGATGTACCCCTAGAAAAAGTGACCATCTTTGCAGCCGTTGTGCCGTCATCACCGGAACGCCCTTCTTTGGGTTAAAAATGGAGACCAGGGGCTGATGATCAGTCAGTAGGGTGAATTTCTGCCCGTGCAGATAGTGATTGAACTTCTTCACCCCCCACACCAGGCTGAGGACCTCCCTGTCAATCTGGGTGTAGTTACGCTCGGCTGAGGTTAACGAGCGTGACGCAAAGGCTATTGGCCTCTCTGAACCGTCAGCGAATTTGTGTGACAGCACCACTCCGATGCCGGAGGGAGATGCATCACATGCTAACCGAATCAGTAGTGTTGGATTGTAGTGGGCCAATACTTCTTTTGAAGTCATTAGGCATTTACATTTCTGAAAGGCACGCTTACACTCATCACTCCATTTCCATGTTACTCCAGTTTGCAGTAGGGCGTTCAGTAGGTGCAGAATTGTGGATAAATTCGGCAAGAACTCATGGTAGTAGTTCACCAACCCGAGGAACGACCTCAGTTGCGACACATTTTCCGGTGCTGGAGACTTGACTACAGCCTCAATCTTGTCCAGCGACTTATGCAACCCTTCCTCATCAATCATGTGGCCACAATACGAGATTTGTCTCCTGAAGAACTCGCATTTGGGGCGGTTGGCTCGTAGCCCATATTCCTGTAATCTTGTGAGCACCTGCTCCAGGTTGGCAAGGTGTTCACTATCATTTTTGCCCGTAACCAGGATGTCGTCCAAATAACACTGGGTCCCCGGGATCCCTTGCAGGACTTGTTCCATCGCCCTCTGCCAAATAGCCGGGGCTTATGCTACCCCGAATATCAGTCGATTGTCCTGGTAAAGGCCTTTGTGAGTGTTTATCGTGAGGTATTTCCTAGACGCTTCTTCCACCTCCATTTGTAGATACGCTTGGGCCAGATCAATCTTTGTAAAGCGTTTCCCTCCAGATAGTGAGGCGAAAATATCTTCTATCCGTGGAAGTGGATATTGTACTGTGTGCAGGACTGGGTTCACAGTTACCTTGAAGTCCCCACAGATGTGAACCTTCTTCGGTTCCCCAGGCGTGCTGCTCAATGATTTCTTCATTACAGGAATGATGGGTGTGGCCCACTCGCTCCAGTCCACCTTGGACAGCACACCTGAATGCTCCAGACTCTCCATCTCTGCTTCAACGGCTGGGTGGATCGCGTAAGGTACCGGTCTGACCTTAAAAAATTTTGGGTTTGCGTTATCTTCGATTTTTATCATTGCCGTTACTCCTTTTAGAGTCCCAAGTCCTTGTTGGAACATCTCTTTTGCGTCAGTTAGAATTTTTGACAGTCGCCCAGGTGTGACGTCACCATCCTTTTTATCAGTCACAGTTAGCGCCTGAATGGAATGTCAATCCAATTGTATTTTTCGGATCCATTCACGTCCCAATAATGGTGGTCCTCCATCTGGTAGTATATATAGTTTCTGTGTTTCCTTGCTGTTGTATTCAACTGGCACCCTTATTTTTCCTCTGGGGTAGACTTTTTGCCCCGTGTATGTCTTCAATACAATAGACGTGTCCTTCAAGGGTATGTGTGAGAATAGCCGCTCATAGTCTCGTTGATTCATGACAGTTAGGGCTGATCCTGTGTCCAATTCCATCTTTACTGGGGACCCTGCTATCATGAGGGTGACCCAAATGGTTCGGTGATCCTCCTTTGCGATCACGTTGTGTAACTTTAGACAACTTAGTCTCCTGCTCCCGGAGTCCTTATCACTCTCCTGATCTTCCGAACTACTGTCTGTCAATTTCTTTACTTTCTTGTACTTTTCCTTAGTACTTCTTGTAGTGTTGGTTTTCTTTCCCGACCTGCAGACTCTTGCTATGTGTCCCATTTTCCCACATTGCCTGCATACTTTGTCCTTAACCCAGCAGTCCTTCTGATCATGGGTTGTTCTGTCGCAGCAATAGCACTTTTCTGCTCCATGCGCCATTTTGTTAGTGCTGTATTCCTCTGGTTTCTGTTGTATTTCCGCAGCTCCCCATGCTGCTGCTTCATAGGATACTGCCACGCTGAAAGCCTGTTCTAGCGTCAGGTCCTTTTCCGAAAGTAGTCGTTTCTGGGTTCCTTCACTCTGGAGCCCGCAGACAAACTTATCCCGCAAGGTGTCCGCCAGTCCTGCTCCGAACTGGCAGTGCTTCGATAATTGCGTAGTTCCGTAAGATAGTCAGCATTGTTCTCACCTTTGTGCTGGTTTCTTTTATGGAACTTGAATCTTTCTGCTATCAGCAGCGGTGTAGGGTTTAGGTGTTCCTGTAAGATATTAACAATCTCTTCAAAACTTTTCTCCATTGGTTTAGCTGGGGTAATTAAATTCTGCAATAGGCCGTACGTTCTCGCGCCCATCAAATTTAATAATACCGACGCCTTCTTTCCATTGGCCACCTCATTGGCATTGCAGTATACTTCAATTCTTTCCACATACGTGGCCCAGTCTTCTACCTCGTTGTCGAAAGCAGTGATACTGCCACTCTTCGGCATCTTGGGTGATTTAAAATGGCACCTCCCGCGCTTTTTCTTCTTCCCCAATGTAATAAAATGGCGCCTCCCGCGCTTTTCCTTCTTCCCCAATGGAATAAAATGGCGCCTCCCGCACTTTTCCTTCTTCCCCTTGCTGCCACGCTGCTCCTAGCGTTCTACAGGGTAATGGCGGCGACCCGCGGCTTCGGCGCGTCTCACTTTTCATTCCCCGCGTTCTATCCTCTCCACGCTGCCCTGTTCTTGAGCACCGACTGCGCCCTGTGCGCTGCACCCTCTCTCTCTCTCTCTTCCTCCCGACGACGCTGCACGGCCCCTTTGCAGAGTCGCTCGATCGAGCCCGAGCCCGCCGCAGTCCGGAAGGGTCAGCGCACTACCTGCTACCAGCACGACTTGCTGGAACACCTCGACTGGGGAGCCAGGCCCAGCTCTCCACAGCCTCCCCTGCAACTCTCCGATGGATCCCTGGGCGGTTGCCCGCGGTCAACACCCGCCGTTCTGACTTCGCCCTCCAAGAAGCTTCTCTTCAGGGAAAAGATCCCCGTGAGGTGATGCAGTACTGCAGGTGAGTGCAAACCTGCCCGTCGCCAGTGTAGTGTCCGAGGATCAATAATACTCAGACTGCAGGAGAACAATAAAACAGGTATTTACTGAACAGAGAGTAATTCAAGACTGAAATACAGAAGCCTACTATGGCTTTATATACAGGGGTGGTCACTGCCGGTACTGCAGTATAGAATCAGTTCTTCTCTTAAAGGCACATACACAACAGTAGTGTTTAGCGCCACCGCAAAATGTCTAGTTAATTTCGCGAGCGGCACAAACATCGCCGTACCCGGCCTCTAGTTGCTTTGTGCCCCAATTGGCACCCTCTTAAGGCGCTAACGGGAGGTGCAAACAACTGAATTTTTCCCCCCAAGTTTCTCTCCAGCCCAGAGGAGATGTCCTTAACCCTGGCACTGGGCAGACAACAAAGCCTTCGGGACTCACGTTCTCTGTTGCAGAGAACAGTATCTATCCCCCTAACTATACTGTCCCCTACCACTACTACATTTCTTTTTACTCCCCAACTTGAATGGCCCCCTGTACCACGGTTTGTGGCCAGTTTGCTCATCCTCCCTGCAGTCCCTGATTTCATCCACACAGGGAGTAAGAACCTGTTGGACAATTGCAAGGGCTGAGGCTCCTCCAATGCTACCTTCTGGATCCCCATACCTGCCTTACTCGTAGTCACACCCTCCTGACCCTGACAACGGACCAAATTTGAATTATTTAACCTAAGGGTTGTGACTGCCTCCTGGAACACAGTGTCCAGGTAACTCTCCCCCTGCCTGATATATCGCAGTGTCCGAAGATCAGTCTCCAGCTCATCAACTCTGAGCCGAAGTTCCTCGAGCAACCAACACTTACTGCAGGTGTGGTTGCTGTGGATCACACTGGTGTCCTCCAGCTCCCACATGCAACAGCTGCAAGACATCGCCTGCCCTGCCATCTCTATTATATTTTATCTAATTAATTAGGTTTTCAAGTTTTGAAATAGCAATTATCTATGTTTAGTTTTTAATCCCGGCTCTTAATTTAAACCAATGCCCAAGTTTAGAAAAAAGAGAGAAATACTCACCAACCAATCACTTATCTGCTTTCCTGTGACATCACACTTTGATTTCCTCCCGCCTCCCCCTCAGGTCGGTACGCGCAGCTCCCAGCTAGTTCCTTTTATCCCCGCTGGTGTCGCTCCTCAGATCCCGCTCTCACTGCTGGTCTCGGGCCTCGGGCGCTGCTCCTTTTATCCCCGCTGGTGTCCCTCCTCAGATCCCGCTCTCACTGCTGGGCTCGGGCCTCGGGCACTGCTCCTTTTATCTCCGCTGGTGTCGCTCCTCAGATCCCGCTCTCACCGCTGGGCTCGGGCCTCGGGCACTGCTCCTTTCATCCCCGCTGGTGTCCCTCCTCAGATCCCGCTCTCACCGCTGGGCTCGGGCCTCGGGCGCTGCTCCTTTCATCCCCACTGGTGTCGCTCCTCAGATCCCGCTCTCGCAGCTGGTCTCGGGCCTCAGGCACTGCTCCTTTTATACCCGCTGGTGTCGCTCCTCAGATCCCGCTCTCGCCACTGGTCGCGGGCCTCGGGCGCTGTTCCTTGTATCCCCGCTGGTGTCGCTCCTCAGATCCCGCTCTCGCCGCTGGTCTCGGGCCTCGGGCGCTGCTCCTTTTATCTCCGCTGGTGTCGCTCCTCAGATCCCGCTCTCGCCGCTGGTCTCGGGTCTCGGGCGCTGCTCCTTTTATCCGCGCTGGTGTCGCTCCTCAGATCCTGCTTTCGCTGCTGGTCTCGCGCCTCGGGCGCTGCTCCTTTTATCTCCGCTGGTGTCGCTCCTCAGATCCCGCTCTCGCCGCTGGTCTCGGGTCTCGGCCGCTGCTCCTTTTATCCCCGCTGGTGTCGCTCCTCAGATCCCGCTCTCGTCGCTGGTCTCGGGCCTCGGGCGCTGCTCCTTTTATCCCCGCTGGTGTCGCTCCTCAGATCCCGCTCTCGCCGCTGGTCTCGGGTCTCGGGCGCTGCTCCTTTTATCCCCACTGGTGTCACTCCTCAGATCCCGCTCTCGCCACTGGTCTCGGGCCTCGGGTGCTGCTCCTTTTATCCCCGCTGGTGTCGCTCCTCAGATCCCGCTCTCACCGCTGGGCTTGGGCCTCGGGCGCTGCTCCTTTTATCCGCGCTGATGTCGCTCCTCAGATCCCGCTCTCGCCGCTGGTCTCGGGTCTCGGCCATTGCTCATTTAATCCGCGCTGTTGTCGCTCATCAGTTCCCGCTCTCACCGCTGGTCTCGGGCCTCGGGCACTGCTCCTTTTATCCCCGCTGGTGTCGCTCCTCAGATCCCGCTCTCACCGCTTGTCTCAGGTCTCGGGCGCTGCTCCTTTTATCCCCGCTGGTGTCACTCCTCAGATCCCACTCTCACCGCTGGTCTCGGGCCTCGGGCGCTGCTCCTTTTATCCCCGCTGGTGTCGCTCCTCAGATCCTGCTCTCGCCGCTGGTCTCGGGTCTCGGGCGCTGCTCCTTTTATCCCCGCTGGTGTCGCTCCTCAGATCCCACTCACACCGCAGGTCTCGTGCCTCGGGCACTGCTCCTTTTATCCCCGCTGGTGTCGCTCCTCAGATCCCGCTCTCGACGCTGGTCTCGGGTCTCGGGCGCTGCTCCTTTTATCCCCGCTGGCTTCGCTCCTCAGACCCCACTTTTGCCGCTGGTCTCGGGCCTCGGGCGCTGCTCCTTTTATCCGTGCTGGTGTCGCTCCTCAGATCCCGCTCTCGCCGCTGGTCTCGGGCCTCGGGCGCTGCTCCTTTTATCCCCGCTGGTGTCGCTCCTCAGATCCCGCTCTCGCCGCTGGTCTCGGGTCTCGGGCGCTTCTCCTTTTATCCCCGCTGGTGTCGCTCCTCAGATCCCGCTCTTGCCGCTGGTGTCGGGACTAGGGCGCTGCTCCTTTTATCCCCGCTGGTGTCGCTCCTCAGATCCCACTCTCGCCCCTGGTCTCGGGTCTCGGGCGCTGCTCCTTTTATCCCCGCTGGTGTCGCTCCTCAGATCCCGCTCTCGTCGCTGGTCTCGGGCCTCGGGCGCTGCTCCTTTTATCCACGCTGGTGTTGCTCCTCAGACCCCGCTCTCGCCGCTGGTCTCGGGCCTCGGGCACTGCTCCTTTTACCCCCGCTGGTGTCACTCCACAGATCCCGCTCTCGCTGCTGGTCTCGGGCCTCGGGCGCTGCTCCTTTTATCCCCGCTGGTGTCGCTCCTCAGATCCCGCTCTCGCCGCTGGGCTGGGGCCTCGGGCGCTGCTCCTTTTATCCGCGCTGATGTCGCTCCTCAGATCCCGCTCTCGCCGCTGGTCTCGGGTCTCGGCCATTGCTCATTTAATCCGCGCTGTTGTCGCTCATCAGTTCCCGCTCTCACCGCTGGTCTCGGGCCTCGGGCACTGCTCCTTTTATCCCCGCTGGTGTCGCTCCTCAGATCCCGCTCTCACCGCTTGTCTCAGGTCTCGGGCGCTGCTCCTTTTATCCCCGCTGGTGTCACTCCTCAGATCCCACTCTCACCGCTGGTCTCGGGCCTCGGGCGCTGCTCCTTTTATCCCCGCTGGTGTCGCTCTTCAGATCCCGCTCTCGCCGCTGGTCTTGGGCCTCGGGCGCTGCCCCTTTTATCTCCACTGGTGTTGCTCCTCAGATCCCGCTCTCGCCACTGGTCTCGTGTCTCGGGCGCTGCTCCTTTTATCCCCGCTGGTGTCGCTCCTCAGATCCCGCTCTCGCCGCTGTTCTCGGGTCTCGGGTGCTGCTCCTTTTATCCCCGCTGGTGTCGCTCCTCAGGTTCCGCTCTTGCCGCTGGGAATGTAATAAAAAGACAAAATTGAAAGCTCTTTATCTGAATGCAGCACTCATAACTAGATAGTTGTGTTGACAGCACAACTAGATATAAATGGGTCTGATCTGTAGCCATTACAGAGATGTGGTTGCAAGGTGACCAAGGCTGGGAACTGAATATTCAGGGGTATTTGACATTTTGGAAGGATAGAGTGAAAGGAAAAGGAAGTGGGTTAGCTCTGTTAATAAAGGGTGGGATCAGTGCAGTAGTGAGAAAAGTTATTGGCTCTGAAGACCAAGATGTAGAATCAGTTTGGGTGGAGATAAGAAATTATAAGGGAAATAAGCCACTGGTGGGCATAATCTATAGACTCCCTAACAGTAGCTACACTGTTGGACAGAGTATAAATCAAGAAATAATGGAGGCTTGTAAGAAAAGTATAGTAATAATCATGGGCAATTTTAATCTTCATATTGTTTTGATGAATCAAATTTGTAGCCTCGAGGAAGAGTTCATAGAGTGTATCCGGGATGGTTTCCTGGAATAATACATTGTGGAACCAACCAGGGAGCAGGCTAACGTAGATCTGGTACTGTGTAATGAGACAGGATTAATAAATGATCTCATAGTAAAGGATCCTCTAGGAAAGAGTGATAATAAGAACATAAGATAAGAACATAAGAAATAGGAGCAGGAGTAGGCCAATCGGCCCCTCGAGCCTGCTCCACCATTCAATAAGATCATGGCTGATCTGATCCTAACCTCAAATCTTCTATCACTCTGCATCCACCCGAACCCATGTGATCTCCCGGGAGAGGCGAAAAACCAGATAAAGACCCAATGGCCAATTTGGGAGAAAAAAATCTGGGAAATTCCTCTCCGACCCATCTAGGCGATCGAAATTCTTCCAGGAGATCACTCTGTCCCTATATTTTCTACAGTACTTACCTTCTGTAAAGGCGATCTCCACCCCAGCCAGGAACAGGAATAAAACCATCTCCTGAAATCTAACAGAATTAGAACACAGTAGGAGCAGAACAAGGCTACACGGCCCCTGGGCCCGCTCCACTACCCACAGGGCCATGACCATTCCGAACCCAGACTCATGTCCAATTTCCTGCCCGCTCCCCGTAACCCTTTATTCCCTTTACTTCTAGGAAACTATCTATTTCTGTTTTAAATTTATTTAATGATGTAGCTTCCACAGCTTTCTGGGGCAGCAAATTCCACAAACCTACCACCCTCTGAGTGAAGAAGTTTCTCCTCATCTCAGTTTTGAATGAGCAGCCCCTTATTTTAAGATTATGCCCCCTAGTTCTAGTTTCACCCATCATTGGGAACATCCTCACCGCATCCACCCGATCAAGCCCCTTCACAATCTTATATGTTTCAATAAGATCGCCTCTCATTCTTCTGAACTCCAATGAGTAGAGTCCCAATCTACTCAACCTCTCCTCATATGACCACCCCCTCATCCCCGGGATTAACCGAGTGAACCTTCTTTGTACTGACTCGAGAGCAAGTATGTCTTTTCTTAAGTATGGACACCAAAACTGTATGCAGTATTCCAGGTGCGGCCTCACCAATACCTTGCACAACTGCAGCAATTCCTCCCTGTTTTTATATTCCAACCCCCTAGCAATAAAAGCCAACATTCCATTGGCCTTCTTAATCACTTGCTGCACCTGCATACTAACTTTTTGAGTTTCGTGCACCAGGACCCCCAGATCCCTTTGTACTACAGTACTTTCCAGTTTCTTGCCATTAAGGTAATAACTTGCTCTATGATTTTTCCTGCCAAAGTGCATAACCTCACACTTTCCAGTATTGTATTCCATCTGCCAAATCTCTGCCCACTTACTTAGCCTGTCTATGTCCCTTTGCAGGTTTTTTATGTCCTCCTCACTCACTACTTTCCGTCCCATCTTTGTATCATCTGCAAACTTTGATATGTTACACTCGGTCCCCTCCTCCAAATCGTTAATATAGATTGTAAAGAGTTGGGGACCCAGCACTGACCCCTGCGGAACACCACTAGTTACTGGTTGCCAATCTGAGAACGAACCATTTATCCCAACTCTCTGCTTTCTGTTAGAGAGCCAATCCTCCACCCACGCCAGAATATTACCCCCAATCCCGTGATTTTTTATCTTGAGCAATAATCTTTTGTGTGGCACCTTGTCAAATGCCTTTTGGAAGTCTAAATACACTACGTCCACTGGTTCCCCTTTATCCACCCTGTATGTTACTTCCTCAAAAAACTCAAGCAAATTTGTTAAACATGACTTCCCCTTCATGAAACCATGCTGAGTTTGCCCTATTAAATTATGTTTATCCAAATGTCCCGTTACTGTCTCCTTAATAATGGACTCTAACATTTTACTAACCACAGATGTTAGGCTAACAGGTCTATAGTTTCCAGCCTTCTGCCTACTACCCTTTTTAAATAAGGGTGTTACATTAGCAGTTTTCCAATCTGCCGGGACCTTTGCTGAGTCCAGTGAGTTTTGGAAAATTATTACCAATGCATCCACAATCCCTACCGCTACTTCCCTCAAGACCCTGGGATGCAAGCCATCAGGTCCAGGGGATTTATCCGCCTTGAGTCCCATTATTTTACCAAGTACCACTTCCTTAGTGATTTTAATTGTATTTAGTTCCTCCCCCCCCCCTAGAGCCCCCTGTTTGTCCAGTGTTGGGATATTCTTAGTGTCCTCTACTGTAAAGACTGATACAAAATAATTGTTCAGTGCTTTTGCCATCTCCATGTTTCCCACCATTAATTTCCCGGTCTCATCCTCTAAGGGACCAACATTTACTTTAGCCACCCTTTTTCTTTTTATATAACTATAGAAACTTTTACTGTCTGTTTTTATATTTTTTGCTAATTTACTTTCATAATCTATCTTCCCTTTCTTAATCAATCTTTTTGTTATTTTTTGCTGTCTTTTAAAGACTTCCCAATCTTCTATCCTCCCACTAGATTTGGCTACCTTATATGCCCTTGTTTTTAGTCGGATACTATCCTTAATTACTTTACTTAGCCACGGATGGCTATCTTTTCTTTTACACCCTTTTTTCCTCAGTGGAATATATTTTTTTTGGAAGTTGTAAAATAACTCCTTAAATGTACACCACTGGTCATGTACCGTCTTACCCTTTAATCTATTTTCCCAGTCCACTCTAATTAATTCCGCTCTCATACCTTTATAGTCTCCTTTATTCAAGCTCAGCACGCTTGTTTGAGATCCAACCTTCTCACCCTCTAATTGAATATGGAACTCAACCATGTTATGGTCACTCATTCCAAGGGGATCCTTTACTAGGACATTTTTAATTAATCCTGTCTCATTACACAGGACCAAATCTAAGGTTGCTTGCCCCCTGGTCGGTTCAGTTACATACTGCTCAAGAAACCCATCCCTAATACACTCAATGAACTCTTCCTCAAGGCTGCTCTGCCCAATTTGATTTGTCCAGTTAATATGATAATTAAAATCCCCCATAATTATAGCTGTTCCCTTATTACAAGCCTCAACTATTTCCTGATTAATACTCCGTCCAACAGAGTTGCAACTGTTCGGAGGCCTATAGACTACACCCACTAGTGTTTTTTTCCCCTTATTATTCCTTACCTCCACCCAAACTGTTTCACTATCCTGCTCCTTTGACCCAATATCATTTCTCTGTATTATAGTGATTCCTTCCTTTATTAACATAGCCACCCCACCTCCTCTCCCTTCCTGCCTGTCCTTCCTGATTGTTAAATAACCTGGTATGTTTAATTCCCAGTCATGGTCACCCTGCAGCCATGTTTCTGTAATGGCCACAAGATCATACCCATATGTCATTATTTGTGCCGTTAACTCATTCATTTTGTTACGAATGCTACGTGCATTCAGATAAAGAACTTTCAAATATGTTTTGTAACACTTAGTTCCTGTTTTTTCCCTTTTTAGTACTTTACTTTTTACTCCATACCTTCTGCCCCTTCCTGACACATTCTGTTTTTTAATTCCCCCACTGCTACCTAAGTCTATGACCTTCTCTGTTGTCATTTCTATTATTTGCTCTCTAGAAACCTCCCCCCCACTAATTAGTTTAAAGCCCTCTCTACAGCCCTAGTTATATGATTCGCCAGGACTCTAGTCCCAGCACTGGCCAAGTGGAGTCCGTCCCAACAGAACAGCTCCCTCCTGTCCCAGTACTGGTGCCAGTGTCCCAAGAAGCAAAACCCATTTCTCCCACACCAGTCTTTGAGCCACGCATTTAACTCTTTAATTTTATTTATCCTAGCCAAATTCGCTCGTGGCTCAGGTAATAACCCAGAGATTATTACCCTTGAGGTTCTGTTTTTTAATTTGACCCCTAGCTGCTCATACTCCTTTAACAGAACCGTCTTCCTTGTCCTATCTACGTCGTTTGTACCAACATGGACCACGACAACTGGATCCTCCCCCTCCCACTGCAAGTTTCTTTCCAGCCCAGAAGAGATGTCCTTAACCCTGGCACCAGGCAGGCAACACAGCCTTCGGGACTCCCGCTCTTGACTGCAGAGAACCCTATCTATCCCCCTAATGATACTATCCCCCACCACTACAACATTTCTTTTTACTCCCTCCACTTGAATGGCCCCCTGTACCACGGTGCTGTGGCCAGGTTGCTCATCCTCCCTGCAGTCCCCGCTCCCGCCCTCACAGGGAGTAAGAACCTCGATCCTGCTGGACAAGAACAAGGGCTGCGTCTCCTTCAACACTACATCCTGGATCCCTGTACCTTCCTCACTCGTAGTCACACCGTCCTGTCCCTGACCACGGACTACATCTGCAGTAATTAACTTCATAGGTGTGACCATCTCCTGAAACATAGAGTCCAGGAACTTCTCCCCCTCCCTGATGTGTCGCAGTGTCCGAAGCTCGGTCTCAAGCTCCATAACATGGAACTTGAGTTCCTCTAGCAGCAAACACTTGTCGCAGATGTAATCACCGTTAGCCTCAATGGGGTTCACCGGCTCCCACATCTCGCAACAGTAACACATCACCTGCTCCATTCTATATAATTAATTAAATTTCTTATTATTAGTTATGAAGACCCTGCCCGGATATATATGATAATATCACACCACTATTCAATAGGACTTACCAACTTAAAGGTATGAAAGAGAAGAGAAGGAAGAAAACCAACCAACCAGCTGATCACCAACCTCCTCCTTGAATACTGTCTGTGGAGCCTGTTTGGTTGACTTGTCTCGCTGCTCCGCCTCCGCAGTGCTGTCTAAGCCTGGGAGTGGGGAATAAAACAGAGCAAAAAACACACCCTCACCTCCCACTTATCCGAACTCTCCCACTTAGCAAAACTCCAACAGCACTCAATGCACAAAGCACTGCGTGCACCGCACTAGCCCCTCCCCTTTTATACCTGGATTCTACTTCCTGTTTAAACTGCCCAAGAGTTTAAAAAACCCTTAAAAAATTAAACTTACTTCAAATAATTGACTTCTTAACACACTAAAATTCACAAAATACACTTAAATGATTTTTCTCCCACTTAGCAAAACTCCAACAGCACTCAATGCACAATAGCATAGTTGAATTTCAAATTCAATTGGAGGGTGAGAAAGTTGGGTCCCAAACCAGTGTCCTGATCTTAAATAAAGGCAATTACAAAGGTATGAAGGCAGAGTTGGCTAAAGTGGACTGGGAAAATAGATTAACGTTTGATAAGCAATAGCAGACATTTAAGGAGATGTTTCATAATTCTCAACAAAAATATATTCCAGTGAGAAGGAAAGACATTAAGAGAAGGGAGAACCATCCGTGGCTAACTAAGGAAGCAAAGGATGGTATCAAATTGAAAATAAAGGCATAAAATGTTGCCAAGATTAGGAAATTTTAAAAAACCAGCAAAGGACAACTAAAAAAATAATAGAGAAGATGGATTATGAGAGTAAACTAGCAAGAAATATAGAAACAGATAGTTAGAGCTTCTACAGGTATATAAAAAGGAAGAGTGTAGCTAAACATAGAAACATATAGAAACATAGAAGATAGGAGCAGGAGTAGGCCATTCGGCCCATCGAGCCTGCTCCGCCATTCAATAAGATCATGGCTGATCATCCAAATTCAGTACCCTGTTCCTGCCTTCCCTCCATATCCCTTGATCCCTTTAGCCTTAAGAAATATATCCAACTCCTTCTTGAATATATTTAATGAATTGGCCTCTACTGCCTTCTTTGGCAGAGAATTTCACAGGTTCACCACTCTCTGGGTGAAGAAATTCCTCCTCATTTCTGTCCTAAATGGCTTACCCCTTATCCTTAGACTGTGACCCCTGGTTCTGGACTCCCCAACCATCGGGAACATCATTCCAGCATCTAGTCTGTCTAGCCCTGTTAGAATTTTATAAGTTTCGATGAGATCCCCTCTCATTCTTCTAAACTCCAGCAAGTACAAGCCCAATCGACCCAATCTCCCAATCTCTCCTCATATGTCATTCCTGCCATCCCAGGTATCAGCCTGGTGAATCTTCGCTGCACTCCTTCCATGGCAAGAACATCCTTCCTCAGGTAAGGCGACCAAAACTACACACAATACTCAAGATGTGGTCTCACCGAGGCCCTGTACAACTGCAGCAAGACATCCTTGTTCCTGTACTCGAACCCTCTCGCCACGAAGGCCAACATACCATTTGCCTTCTTAACTGCCTGTTGCACCTGCATGCTGACTTTCAGCGACTGGTGCACAAGGACACCCAGGTCTCGTTGTACTTCCCCTTCTCCCAATCTATTGCCATTCAGATAATAATCTGCCTTCCTGTTTTTGACACCAAAGTGGATAACCTCGCATTTATCCACGTTATATTGCATCTGCCATGCTTCTGCCCAATCACCCAACCTGTCCAAATCATACTGGAGATTCTCGGCATCCTCCTCATGGCACACACGCCCACCCAGCTTTGTGTCGTCTGCAAACTTGGAGATATTACATCTAGCTCCCTCGTCCAGATCATTAATATATATTGTGAATAGCTGGGGTCCAAGGACCGATCCCAGCAGTACCCCACTAGTCACTGCCTGCCACTCGGAAAAAGAGCCATTTATTCCAACTCTTTGCTTTCTGTCTGCCAACCAGTTCTCTATCCAAGCCAATACCTTGCCCCCAATCCCATGTGCCTTAATTTTACACGCTAATCTCTTATGCGGGACCTTATCGAAAGCCTTTTGAAAATCCAAAAACACCACATCCACTGGTTCGCCCTTATCTATTTTACCAGTTACATCCTCAAAAAATTCCAGTAGATTAGTCAAGCACGATTTACCTTTTGTAGATCCATGTTGACTTTGTCCGATCTGGTCACTTTTTTCCAAGTGCTCTGCTATTACATCCTTTATAATGGACTCTAGCATTTTCCCCACTACCGACGTCAGGCTTACCGGTCTGTAATTCCCCGTTTTCTCTCTACCACCCTAGCGGGTAGCTAATGTTACCAGTGGGGTAACATTAGCTACCCGCCAATCCATGGGTACTGTTCCAGAGTCAATCGAATTTTGGAAGATGACCAGCAATGCATCTATTTCTAGGGCCACTTCCTTAAGTGCCCTAGGATGTAGATCATCAGGCCCTGGGGGTTTATTGGCCCTCAATCCCATCAATTTCCCTAACACCATTTCCCTACAAATACTGATTTCTATCAGTTCCTCCCTTTCATTAGACCCTATGTTCCCCGACATCTTTGGGACGTTATTTGTGTCCTCCTTTGTGAAGACAGAACCAAAGTATGTATTTAGTTGGTCTGCCATTTCTTTGTTCCCCATTATAAATTCCCCTGATTCTGACTGCAAGGGACCTATGTTTGACTTCACCAATCTTTTTCTCTTCACATATCTATAAAAGCTTTTACAGTCAGTTTTTATGTTCTCTGCAAGCTTACTCTCATACTCTATTTTCCCCCTCTTAATTAATTCCTTTGTCCTCCTTTGTTGGATCCTAAACTGCTCCCAATCCTCAGGTTTACTGCTTTTTCTGGCCAATTTATATGTGCTCTCCTTGGATCTTATGCTATCCCTAATTTCCCTTGTTAGCAATGGTTGAGTCAACTTTTTTGTTTTATTTTTATGCCAAACTGGGTAAACTAAACTAAAGTAAACATTAGTTCCTTAGAGGATGAGACTGTGGAATTAATAATGGGGAACGGGGAAATGGCAGAGACTTTGAACAAATATTTTGTATCAGTCTTCACGGTAGAAGACACTGAAACCATTCCAATAACACATAATCAAGGGGCTATAGGGAGGGGGATCTTAAAACAATCACTATTGTAGGATCCGTTCCTCTCCCCCACCAACGATAAAAATTGGACTATGAAATATAAAAACCCAGAACTGCACAGCCTGTAAAAAGAGATGGGCAATAAAGTGTTTTGATTTCTTTTTGGGTTCAATAAAGACTCATTTCTGAAAGAGAATGTTGTTTAATCTAAAGTCTTGTTCAAGACTTTCTACAGCTTTTTACAGAACACACTATGCTGTGATGCATCTAGAAAGAAAACTGAAAGTAAAACTCCTCTGGACTGCTTGTCTCTCACATGACCTCTGCTGGTCAGGCACAAGTAATCAAAAACACAGACAAATATGCTGTAAGGCATAAGTAATCAAACACAGACAAATATCATCACTATTTGCTGATATCATTATATCTCCCTTTCTTAAAACAAAAGTATTTTACTTTTAACTAACAACATTTAATGAACTTACATTATCATTATCATGATCAAGGTTTTTTACCCTTACTTTGTGTGTTCACATGAAATATGTCAATACACTAGAACTTGAAGAAAGAATAAGATAACATTACTTCCTTCTTTAACAATAGTCCTTAAATTTGCTCAATGAGTCTCTCAGGAGGCTTCACGTGTCTTGAGGATTTTCTGATTGATTGTCCTTGAATCTGAGTTGTTGCCTCAGATGATTGGTTCTCAGCTGTGTGATCAGGTTGTTCACCAGTATCAGTCTCTTGACCTGCTGTGGCTGGTCCCATGAGAAGATCTTGATGATTTCTTCTCAGAACAACACCCTCATCTGTCTGAATGGTGTATGATCTTGGTTGAACTTCACTCAGGGCAGTTCCCTTCTGAGTCCATGTGTTTGTTTTGTCTTTCAACTTTACTTGGTCACCAGTGTGGAGTTCAGGTAGGTTTTGTGTTCCTGTCATAGTAGTACTTTTGCTTTTCTTTCTGTTGCTCTTTGAACTTCCTCACTATCTCCCCCTCTTTTGTTTTCAGGAGGTTCTCTGGGATGGGTAGGTTTGACCTTAGCGGATGTCCTATCAGGAGTTGGGCTGGTGACATACCACACTCGAGCGGCGTTGTGCGGTATACAAGCATGCTTTGGTAGAAGTCAGTTCCACTGTCTTTTGCCTTGTACATCAGTCTTTTCACTGTCTGGACCGATTTTTCCACTAGTCCATTGGACTGTGGATAGTGAGGACTTGACGTTGTGTGGACAAAGTCCCACTCTTTGGCAAAGTGTCGGAAATTTGCATTGTTAAACTGGGGTCCGTTGTCTGTGAAGACCTCGCTTGCCACGCCATGTCTGGAGAATATGGCTTTCATACTTCTTATCACAGCTTCTGCAGTGGTGGTGTACAGTCTACAAACCTCTGGATACAGGGAGTAATAGTCTGTGACGACAAGATAGTCCTTCCCTTGACATACGAATAGGTCAGCGCCTACCTTCTGGTAAGGTCTGTCTGGTGCTGGGTGTGGCTTTAGTGGTTCTACTGGATTGCTTGCTCGATATTTCAGGCATATTGTGCAGTTTGACACCTCATTTGTCACATCTTGGTTGATTCGTGGCCAGTACATCACCTCTCGTGCTCTTTTCTTACACTTTTCGATTCCCAGATGTCCTCCATGGATCCTTTTTAGCATCTCTCTTCTCAGACTCTTTGGGATAACTATTTTACTTCCTTTGTAGATGATGTCTTCGACCACTGATAGTTCCGCGCTGCAGTTCCAGTACTCTGCTATATCAGGTGAGCAGTCTTGCTTCATGTTGGGCCATCCATCCAAGATGCTTTTTCTCAGTCATCTCATTGTTTCATCTTTGTTTGTCTCAGTCTTTATGAGCTCCATTTTTGCATCTGCTATGGGCAGTGCACTTGTGATCATGTCCACGTAGGCGTTCACTTTTTCATCCATTGTGGTGTTTGCGGGCTCACTGGGGTCAACAGCTCTGGACAACGTGTCTGCTGTATACATCAGCTTACCCGGTGTGTACGCAACATTCAGTGTATAGCGTTGCAGCCTGATCATCATTCTTTGTATTCTAAGTGGACAGCTATTCAGTGGCTTTTGGAACAATGCAATCAAGGGCTTATGATCAGTCTCTACACTGATTGCTTGTCCTGCCACAAACTGGTGAAATCTTTCACAGGCGTATGTGATGCTGAGCAGCTCCTTTTCTATTTGAGCATATCGCGTCTCCGCGTCTGTCATTGAGCACGATGCATATGCAATAGGTTGCCAGTAGTCATATTTTTGCAGAAGAACGGCACCGAGCCCACTCTGTGATTCATCTGATATCTTGATGGGTCTCGCTGGGTCATAAAACCTCAGAACTGGTTCCACTGTGAGCAGTTTCTTTAGATCGCTCCATGACTTCTCATGCTCATGATTCCATTCCCATTCTATGTTCTTTTCAGTTAATCTTCTCAGTGGCGCTATTTTTTCTGAGAGGTTGGATATGAATTTACCCATGTAGTTGATCATTCCATTAAACCTCTGCACGTCTTTTTTGCATTGTGGCCTTGGCATATTCTCAATGGCGGACACCTTTCTGGGATCTGGTCTGATGCCCTCACTGCTAAGGATATCTCCCACGAATGTCAGTTCTGTCACCCCGAGCTGGCATTTCTCTCTATTCAGCTTCAGGTTTGTTTTCCTTGTTGCTTCCAGCACTTTTTTCAGTCTCTCGTCATGCTCAGTTCTCGTGGTTCCCCATACTATGATGTCATCCATTGATGTATCAACTCCCTCCAGGTGCTCATAGATCATATGGATAGTCTTGTGATACACTTCAGGAGCTGAGGCAATGCCAAATGGTAACCTTAGGAATCTGTATCTGCCAAATGGAGTGTTGAACGTGCACAGTCTTGAACTTGCTTCATCCAGCTTCATCTGCCAAAATCCTGAGGACGCATCTAACTTGCTGAAATATTTTGCATTTGCAAACTGTGCCATGATTTCCTCACGTGTAGGAAGCTTGAAGTGCTCTCTCTTTATTGCTCTGTTTAGATCTCTTGGATCCAGGCAAATTCTGAGCTTTCCATTCTTTTTGTCCACTACGACGAGGGAACTCACCCACTCAGTTGGCTCATCTATCTTCTGAATCACGTTCAGGCTTTCCATCCTGTCCAACTCTGCCTTCAGTTGCTTTTGAAGAGCAAACGGAACTTTTCTGCATGGATGTATGGCCGGTGTCATACTTTTATCTACTCTGATCGTGTGTTCTCCTGGAATGCAGCCTAGACCCTTAAATAGGTCTTTGTACTCTTTCATGAGTTCATCATAGACTGTCTCTCCTTCGCTTTCCACAACGAGGACTCTCTTTACCAGGTTCAGTCTCTCACAGGCTTTTAACCCTAGTATGGCTTGCACATCCTTTTTCACCACGATTAATGCTAGCGTGTGCTCTCTGTCCTTGTGTGTTACTTTGACAATGCATTTTCCTTTCACTGGTATATCAGTACCTGAGTATCCGGTCACTTTCACTTGTATTCCATGTAACTTTGGTCTGGGTCTAATTCTCTTAAAATCGGTCTCTGATATCACATTAACTTGTGCTCCAGTATCCAATTTAAATGGAATGTGTATGTCATTCACTTTTAGTGTCAATATCCAGTCTCTTTCTTCTTTTTTGTTTTCAGACACAACATCTACATTGAATTCCTCTATCTCGCTTGCATCTACTGTATGGACCTTGCTTTGTTGTGCTTGGTTCTTACAGCAACGGGCATAATGGTTGTTTTTGTTGCATCTATTGCATGTTTTACCATATGCTGGACACTTTCTTGGTGGATGCTGTGTACCACATCAACTACATGACTTCCGATTGTCCCTTTCATTTTCGTTTGCTGGCCACGTCTCTTTTTTCACATTGGCGCTCTCTTTGTTAAACGGTTTGTATCCGTTCTTTCTCACTGCATCCACGTTGCAGCTACTGTCACTGAACAGCTCCTTTGCCTGCAACTTCACAGTCTCTGTAACCCTACACAGTGCTATGGCTTTTCCCAGGTCTAGATCTTGCTCGCTTAGCAGTCTTTCCCTTAGACCATTACCTGGAATACCACACACCAGTCTGTCTTTTATCAGCCAGTCTGTCAGTCCCCCAAATTCACACGATTTGCTTCGGTTTCTCAGTTCAGTCACATACTGATCAATAGTCTCGCCGATTTTCTGTACACATGTGAAAAATTTGTGCCTCTCAAAGGTCACGTTGCGTTTAGGTATGCAGTAAGCCTCAAACTGTTCCATTATTTTATCTAGCTTCATTTTGTCTCCATTAACAGCAAATATGAAATTATTATATACCTCCAGCGCTGCATCACCCACGACATGTAAGAACAGGGACGATTTCTGTTTATTACTTTTATCATCAGCTCCGATTGCTGATAAATACAACCCTACACGTTGTTTGAATCTTCTCCAATTTTCAGCCACATTACCTGTCAATTGAAGCATCGCCGGTGGGAGTAAACCTTCCATTTTTTCACTTCGTTAGCTATTCTCTAATGGTAAGAAACGATGTTCTCTTCTGGCTTGCTAATATGTGGAGAGCTGATTTCGCTTACTTGCCACAACTGCGTTCACTGTCCCATCAAGTTGCTAACTTCAGATTTTTTCTCTTTCAGCCACTTCTGACATCATGTTTTGATTTCTTTTTGGGTTCAATAAAGACTCATTTCTGAAAGAGAATGTTGTTTAATCTAAAGTCTTGTTCAAGACTTTCTACAGCTTTTTACAGAACACACTATGCTGTGATGCATCTAGAAAGAAAACTGAAAGTAAAACTCCTCTGGACTGCTTGTCTCTCACATGACCTCTGCTGGTCAGGCACAAGTAATCAAAAACACAGACAAATATGCTGTAAGGCATAAGTAATCAAACACAGACAAATATCATCACTATTTGCTGATATCATTACATAAAGGGTTAATTCAAACATTGCAGCCGAAGCTACGAACCATCAAGAGACTGGATCACAGACAATCTAAAATACGAATGCTTCTGAACAGGAACATTTGCATATTCATGTACCTTAAGGGGTTACATTGTTCACCTTGGACCATGGTATCTGTGCAGGCCTAGACAATGGGTTGGGCCCTGAACCATTTGAATACAAATGCTAACAGAAACCAACAATGCAGTCACCTTGGGAAGGTTGCATTGTCAGAAAAGACCTCAGTGCAGACAATCGGTGCCCTAGTAATCAATGGACAATACGAGGGACAATTAGCCATCAACAGTTCTCTGCTAGAGACATTCACACATTTTGATACGGCCATCATGTGCACAGGAGGGGGCCAGGATATGTGTTTCAAGATACTGCAAGTTGGCTTTGGTTTAAAGTAAGAGGCACTTCGAAGAGAGTCGAAGTGGGAAGCTAACGGAAGAACAGCGAGCAGAAAGATTCAGGCCTACAATCAACTCCAGGAGACAGTCGATCGGGAGTGGTGATTGTATGTTTCAGTCAAATCATAGAGGGGGCTTTTGTGATTGAGTCTGAGTAAGTTTGTAAGTTTCCGTCAGATCACAATAAGGGTTTTGTGATTGAGTCTGGGTAACTTTATATGTAACAGTCAAATCGCGGACAGGTTTAACTGTGTCATATTGTGTCAATGCAAATGACCCTTGCGTAGGGGTTTGTATTTTGGGGTTGTTCGTCTAATATAAGTCGTAGGGATTTATACTGGGGAGGTAATTGTGTGTGTGTGTTCAATGAACGAACGAATCAAAGGTTGAGCAAAAACCTTGTGCCATGTGTATTTTGTTCTTATAAATCCTGTCGTCCAAGAGCTGTGTGTAATGGGGGACCAATATCGGAGAAAACCCCTTACAGAATCACTAAAGAAAAAGTACTCGGTAAAATAATGGGACTAAAGGTGGACAAGTCCCCTGAACCTGATGGCCTGCATCCTAGGGTCTTAAAAGAAGTGACTGCAGAGATAGTGGATGCATTGGTTGCAATCTACCAAATTTCCCTGGATTCTGGAGAGCTCCCAGCGGATTGGAAAACTGCAAGTGTAACACCCCTATTTAAGAAGGGAGGGAGACAGAAAGCAGGAAACTTTAGACCAGTTAGCCTAACACCTGTCATTGGGGAAATGCTGGAGTCCATTATTAAGGAAGCAGTAGCAGGACATTTAAAAAATCATAATATAGTCAAGCAGAGTCAGCATGGTTTTATGAAAGGGAAATCATGTTTGACAATTTGCTGGAGTTCTTTGAGGATGTAACGAGCAGGGGGATAAAGAGGAACCAGTGGATGTGGTGTATTTGAATTTCCAGAAGGCATTTGATAAGGTGCCACATAATAGGTTACTGCACAAGATAAGAGCTCACGGGGTTGGGGGTAATATATTGGCCCAGAAATTCGGATCCCCACGGGTGAGTACACGTTGGGTACTTACGCGTAGGCCCAACAAAAGTGCCGGTTTTGTGCATACACTGCGCATGCGCGGGAAACTGGAACTTCCGTTCCCTTAAAGGAAGGGGTTCACAGGTCAACCGCGTGCGCCGGAGAGGCAGCGTGTGCGCCTGATACTTCTGTTTTTTTTGCAGCTTTCTCCGGGAGGGTAAGTCTCCAGGAGTTACAAGGCCTGCTTTTAACAAGGTAAGTGGTGAATTAAGTAAAAAAACATTTTTTCCACAGGTTTATTATTTTTAAATACTTTAAAGAAAGGTAAGTTTATTTTTAGCCCCGTTAGAAACTATAATTAAAAATTTAAATCATTGTTTAAAATAGTTATATTATGTAATTTATAGTTATTTTAAAAATGTGATTTTTTAAAAGTTTAATTATGTTTTGGGACTGATTTGTATTTATAGTTTTGACAGCTCTTCCTGTCAAATTTATGAATGGGCATTCCCTGCTACCATTGGCTCTCCATGGCCCATGTGATCCCAGGGACGCTTCGAACTAACTTCGCCCCTGGGATACGCAAGCACTGCACGCCAGCAGTTGGAGGAGGCCCAGGATCGGAATCCCACGGGGGCCCACAGCACAACGGCCGGCGCACTAGGTAAGTGCAGGTCGGAGGCTTGCACCCGCGGGAAGCCTCCGACCCGAATTTCTGGGCCAATAGCATGGATAGAGGATTGGCTAAGTAACAGAAAGCAGAGAGTCGGGATAAATGGGTCATTTTCCGGTTGGCAAACTGTAACTAGTGGGGTGCCGCAGGGATCAGTGCTGGGGCCTCAAATATTTACAATCTATATTAATGACTTGGATGAAGGGGCTGAGTGTAATGTAGCCAAATCTCCTGATGATCCAAAGATGATACTCACCTCCTCCCTCACCCCCTTACTCACCCTTCAGTTTCCCCCTCACTCACCCCCTCACTCTACCCCTCACTCACCCTTCAATCACCCCCTTACTCACCCCCTCACTCACTGCCTCACTGCCCCCTCACTCTCCCCCTCACTCACCCTTCACTCACCCGCTCACTCCCCCTCACTCACCCCCTCAATTATCCTTCACTCTCCCCCTCACTCACCCCCTCACTCACCATTCATCCCCTCACTCACACACTCACTCTCCCCCCACTCTCCCCCTCTCTCTCCCCCTCTCTCTCCCCCTCACTCTCCCCCTCACTCTCCCCCTCACTCACCCCCTCACTCTCCCCCTCACTCACCCTTCACTCCACCCCCTCTCACTCCCTCACCCTCCCCTTCACTCACTCCTCACTCTCCCCTCACTCACCTCCTCACTCACCCGCTCTCAGCCCCTCACTCGCCCCTCACACATCACCTCTCACTCCCCTTCACTCAGCCCCTCACACTCACTTCACTCACCCCCTCACACACCCCCTCACTCTCCCCTCACTCTCCCCCTCACTCACCCCCTCACACTCACCCTCACACACACCCTCACTCTCCCCTCAATCACCCCCTCACACTCACCCTCACACACCCCCTCACTCTCCCCCTCACACACCCCCTCACTCTCCCCCTCACTCTCCCCCTCACTCTCCCCCTCACTCACCCCCTCACTCTCCTCCTCACTCACCCCCTCAATCACCCCCTCACTGTCACCCTCTCTCACCCCCCTACTCATCCCCTCACTCCCGCTCACTCCCCTCTCACTCTTCCCCTCACTCTCCTCTCAATTCCCCCTCACTATCCCTCACACTCACCCCCTAACACCCCCTCTTTCCACCCTCACTCTCCCTCACTCCCCCCCCACTCATCCCTGACTCTCCCCCTCACACTCACCCACTCACTCTCCCCTCACTCACACCTCACTCATCCCCTCACACCCACTCACTCACCCCCTCATTCACCCCCTCACTCTCCCCTTCACTCTCCCCCTCACTCCCCCTTCACTCACTCACTCACCCCTCACTCTCCCCCACCCCTCATTCACCCCCTGACTCATGGCTCACTCGCCTCCTCACTCACTCCTTACTCTCCCCCCTTACTCTCCCCCCTCACTCACACCCTCACTCTCCCCCTTACTCACCCCTCACTCACCCCCTCACTCTCCCTCTCACTCTCCCTCTCACTCTCCCCCTCACTCTCCCCCTCACTCTCCCCCTCACTCACCCCTTCACTCTCCCCCTCACTCTCCCCCTCACTCTCCCCCTCACTCTCCCCCTCACTCTCCCCATCACTTTTGCCCCTCACTCACCCCTCTCTCACCTCCTCAATCTCCCCCTCACTCTCCCCTCACTTCCCCCTCACTCACTCCCTCACTCTCTCCCTCACTCACCCCCACACTCCCAACTAACTCACACCTCATGCACACTCTCACTCACTCCCTCACTCGCCCCCTCACTCACATCCTCACTCCCCCCTCACTCACCTCCTCACTCCCCCCTCACTCACACCTCACTCAATCCTCACTCCCCCCTCACTCTCCCCCTCACTCACACCCTCACTCCACCCCTCACTCACCCCTCAATTCACCCTCTCTCCCACCCTTCACTCACCACTTCACTCTGCCCCTCACTCACACCCTCACTCCCCTCAATCACCCCCTCAATCCCCATTCACTCACCCCTCACTCTCCCCCTCACTCACACCCTCACTCCACCCCTCACTCTCCCCTCAATTCCCCCTCTCTCCCACCCTTCATTCACCAACTCACTTTGCCCCTCACTCACCCCCTCACTCCCCTCACTCACCCCTCAAACCCCTCACTCCAAACTCACTCACCCTCTCACTCACCACTCACTCACGCCCTTAATCCCCCTCACTCACCCCTCAGTCTCCCCCTCAGTCTCCCCCTCACTGACCCCCTCACTCTCCTCATCACTCTCACCCTCACTTTCCCCCTCACTCTCCCCTCCCTCACCCCCTCACTCTCTACCTCACTCACTCCCTCACTCACCCTCTCACATCCCCCTAACACACCCCCTCACTCCCCCCTAACACACCCCCTCACTCCCCCCTAACACACCCCCTCACTCCCCCCAACACACCCCCTCACTCCCCCCTCACTCCCCCCTCACTCACCCCCTCACACAACCCCTCACTCACCCGCTCACTTATGCCCTCACTCACCCTTCACTCACCCCCTCACTCAGCCCTCACTCTCGCCCACACTCACTCCTCACTCTCCTCCTCACTCACCCTCACTCATACCAACATTCAATCCTCACTCTAACCCTCACTCACCCTCTCACCCTCCCCCTCATTCACCCACACATTCTCCACCTCACTCACCCCCTCACTCCCACTCCCTCTCCCCCTCACTCTTACCCTCACTCCCCTTCACTCACTCCTCACTCGCCCCCTCACTCTCCCCTCAACCATACACTCACTCCCCCTCACCCTCACTCTCCCCCTCATTCTCCCATTACTCTCGCCCTCACTCACCCACTCACTCCCCCTCACTAATCCCCTCATTCTCCCCTTCACTCTCCCCCCATGCTCCCCCTCACTCACTGTTCACTCTCTCCCTCACTCTCCCCCTCACCCCATTCTGTCTCCTCCTCACTTCCCCCTCACTCACCTCCTCACTCACCCCCTCACACCCCGCTCACCACCTCACTCCCCCTCTCATTCTCCCCTTCACTACCCCCTGACTTACCCCCTCACTCCCCCCACTCACACCCTCACTCCCAGCTCACTCTCCCCCTCTCACTTCCCCATTCACTCACCCCTCACTCACCTCCTCACTCTCACCCTCACTCACCCCCTCACTCACCCCCTCACTCCCCCCTCATTCTCCCCCTCACTCTACCCTTCACTCACCCCCTCACTCACCCCCTCACTCCCCCTCACTCTCCCCCTCACTCTCCCCCTCACTCTCCCCCTCACTCACCCCCTCACTCTCCCCCTCATTCTCCCCCCTCATTCTCCCCCCTCATTCTCCCCCCTCACTCTACCCTTCACTCACCCCCTCACTCACCCCCTCACTCTCCACCCTCACTCCCCCTCACTCCCCCTCACTCTCCCCCTCACTCTCCCCCTCACTCACCCCCTCACTCTCCCCCTCACTCACCCCTCACTCCTTCACTCACCCCTCACTCCCCTTCACTCATCCCTCACTCTCACCCTCACTCACCCCGTCATTCTCTCCCTCACTCACCCCCTCACTCCCCTTCACCCTCGCCCTCACTCACTCCCTCACTCTCCCTTTCTCTCCCCCTTACTCACCCCTCACTCACCCCTCACTCTCCCCCTCACTCACCCCTTATTCTCCCCCTCACTGACACCCTCACTCCCCTTCACTCTCTCCCTCACTCACCCCCTCACTCACCCCCTCACTCCCATTCACTCACCCCTCCCTGTCCCTCTCTCACCCACTCAGTCTCCCCCTCACTCCCCCTCACTCACCCCCTCACTCACCCCCTCACTATCTCCCTCACATCCCCTCACTCACCCCCTCACACTCCCCACTCACTCACCCAATCACTCCTCACTCACTCACACTCTCACTCTCCCCCTCACTCACCCACTCACTCCCCCCTCACTCACACCCTCACTCTCCCCCTCACTCTCCCCTCATTCTCCCCTCACTCACCCTTCACTCTTCCCCTCATGCTCTCCCTCACTCACCCCCTCTCTCACCCCCTCACTCCCCTTCACTCAACCCTCCCATTCCCTCTCACTTACCCACTCAGTCTCCCCCTCACTCACCCCTCACTCCCTCTCCCCCTCACTCTCGCCCTCACTCCCCCTCACTCACCCCTCACTCTGCTCCTCACTCTTCCCCTCTCTCACCCAATCACTGCGCCCTCACTTACATCCTCAAACTCCCCCTCACTCACCTACTCACTCCCTCCTCACTCACACCCTCACTCTCCCCCTCACTCTCCCTTCACTCTCCCCCCTCACGCACCACCTCACTCTCCCGCTCACGCACCCCTCACTCCCCTTCACTCACCCCTTCACTCTCCTCCTCACTCACACCATCACTGTCCCCCTCACTCCCACTCACACAACCCCACACTCCCCTTCACTCTCGCAGTCACTCACCCCCTCACTCTCCTCTTCACTCCCCTTCACTGCCCCCTCATCACCACTCACTCTCCCCAATCACTCCCTCTCACCCCCTAACTCACCCACTCATTCTCCCCCTCACTCACCCATCACTCCCCCTCACTCTCACTCAACCTCACTCACCCCTTACTCTCCCCCTCACTCTCCCCCCTCACTCTCTGTAATCACTCCCCCCTCCCTCACACCCTCACTCTTCCTCTCCCTCAGCCACTCACTTCACCCTCACTCACACCCTCACTCTCCCCCTCACTATCCCCTCACTCTCCCCCTCACTCCCCCCTCACTCACAACCTCACTCTCCCCCTCACTCAGCCCCTCTCACCCCCTCACTGTCCCCCACTCCCCCCTCACTCCCCCTCACTCCCCCTCACTCCTCCCTCACTCCCCCTCACTCACCCCTCACTCTCCCCCTCACACTGCCCCTCACTCTGCCCCTCACTCTGCCCCACATTCACCCCCTCATTCACCTCCTCACTCCCCTTCACTCCCCCTCACTACCCCCTCACTCGCCCCCTCACACAACCCCTCCCCCTCCCCCTCACTCTCCCCCTCACACATGCCCTCACTCCCCTCCTCACTCACCTCCTCACTCACACCCTCACTCTCCCCCTCACTCACAAACTTACTCACCCCTCACTCTCCCTCACCCTCACCCATGCACACAACCCCTCTCTCCCCTCCTTACTCTCCCTCTCACACAACCCTCACTCCCCCTCACTCAACACCTCACTCACCCACTCACTCCCTCCTCACTCACAACCTCACTCTCCCCCTCACTCACTCCCTCACTCACCCCCTCACTGTCCCCCACACTCCCCCCTCACTCCCCCTCACTCCCCCTCACTCCTCCCTCACTCCTCCCTCACTCCCCCCTCACTCACCCCTCACTCTCCCCCTCATGCTGCCCCTCACTCTGCCCCACATTCACCCCCTCATTCACCTCCTCACTCCCCTTCACTCCCCCACATTACCCCCTCACTCACCCCCTCACACAACCCCTCCCCCTCCCCCTCACTCTCCCCCTCACACATGCCCTCACTCTCCTCCTCACTCACACCCTCACTCTCCCCCTCACTCACAACCTCACTCACCCCTCACTCTCCCTCACCCTCACCCATGCACACAACCCCTCTCTCCACCCTTACTCTCCCTCTCACACAACCCTCAGTCCCCCTCACTCAACCCCTCACTCAACCACTCACACACCACTCACTCTCACCCTCACTCACCACCTATAAAAATAAAACAAAAAAGGTGACTCAACCGTGGCTAACAAGGGAAATTAGGGATAGCATAAGATCCAAGGAGAGGACATATTAATTGGCCAGAAAAAGCAATAATCCTGAGGATTGGGAGCAGTTTAGGATTCAACAAAGGAGGACAAAGGGATTAATTAAGAAGAGGAAAATAGAATATGAGAGTAAGCTTTCAGGGAACATAAAAACTGACTGTAAAACCTTTTATAGATATGTGAAGCGAAAAAGATTGGTGAAGTCAAGCGTAGGTCCTTTGCAGTCAGAATCAGGGGAATTTATAATGGGGAACCAATCCCCTCACTCACCCCTCACTCACACCTCACGCACCCTCTCACTCATACCCTCACTCTCCCCATCACTCCCCCTCACTCCTCCTCACTCTCGCCCTCAATCACTCCTCACTCACCCCTCACTCTCTCCCTCACTCCCACCTCACACACCTCCTCACTCACACCCTCACCCACCCCTCACTCACGCCTTCACTCTCTTTCCTCACTCATCACCTCACTCCCCCTCACTGACACCTCACGCACCCTCTCCCTCACCCCCTCACTCTCTCCCTCACTCCACCCTCACTCTCCCCCTCACTCACACCCTCACTCCGCTACTCACTCCCCCTCATTTCCCCCTCTTTCTCCCCTTCACACACCACCTCAATCACCACCTCGCTCACTCCCCTCACTCACCCCCTCAATCTGCCTCACCCCCTCTCACTCACCCCCTCAATCCCCCTCTCACTCACCCCCTCAATCCCCCCTAACCCCTCAAACCCCCACACTCAACCTTCACTCTCCCTCTCACTCTCCGTCTCACTCACCCCCAATCCTCCACTCCCCCCTGACTCTCCTTCTCATTCACCACCTCAATTCCCCTCACTCCCCCCTCGCTCTCCCTCTCACTCACCCCTCACTCACCGCTCACTCCCCCCCTACTTACCCCTCAATTTCCGCCTCACTCCCCCTTACTCACTCCCTCACTCACTCCCTCACTCACTCCCTCACTCACTCCCTCACTCACTCCCTCACTCTCCCCCCTCACTCCCCCCTCACTCTCCCCCTCACTCTCCCTCTCACTCTCCCCCTCACTCCCCCACTCATCCACTCACTCACCCCCTCACTCCCCCAATCACACTCCCCCTCACTCACACCCTCACTCTCCACCCTCACTCACCCCCTCACTCCCCCTCCCTCTCCCCTCACTCTCGCCCTCACTTCCCCTCACACACCCCTCACTCTCCCCCTCTCTCTCCCCACTCACTCACCCAAACACTCCCCACTCACTCACACCCTCACTCTCCCCTCATCTCCCCCTCACCTTTCTCTATCTCCCCCTCACTCACCCTCACTCATCCCCTCACTCACCCCTCACTCACACCTCACGCAGCCTCTCACTCATACCCTCACTCTCCCCATCACTCCCCCTCACTCTCCCCCTCACTCTCCCCCTCACTCACACCCTCACTCTGCCCCTCACTTCCCCCTCTCTCGCCCTCTCACCACCTCACTCACTCCCCTCACTCACCCCCTCAATCCCCCTCACTCCCCCGCACTCTCCCTCTCACTCACCCCCTCAATCCCCCTCACTCCCCTCACTCTCACCCTCACTCACTCCTCACTCTCCCTCTCACTCACCCCCTCACGCAACCCTCACTCTCACCCTCACTCACCACTCACTCACCCCTCACTCTCCCCCACTCCCACCTCACACACCTCCTCACACACGTCCTCTCTCATGCCTCACCCATGCCTCAGTCAACCACTCAAACCCTATCACTCTCCCTCTCACTCACCCCTCAACCCTCCACTCCACCCTCACTCACCCCTCACCCACACCCTCACTCTCCTCTTCACTCAGCCACTCACTCCTCCCTCACTCACAACCTCACTCTCCCCTCACTGAACCATCACTCCCCTTCACTCACCCCTTCACTCTCCCCCTCACTCTCCACCCTCACACACCCCCTCACTCCCCCAATCACACTCCCCCTCACTCACACCCTCACTCTCCACCCTCACTCACCCCCTCACTCCCCCTCCCTCTCCCCTCACTCTCGCCCTCACTTCCCCTCACACACCCCTCACTCTCCCCCTCTCTCTCCCCACTCACTCACCCAAACACTCTCCACTCGCTCACACCCTCACTCTCCCCTCATCTCCCCCTCACCTTTCTCTATCTCCCCCTCACTCCCCCTCACTCATCCCCTCACTCACCCCTCACTGCCCCTCTCACTCACCCCCTCACTCATCCCCTCACTCACCCCTCACTCACACCTCAAGCACCCTCTCACTCATACCCTCACTCTCCCCATCACTCCCCCTCACTCTCCCCCTCACTCACACCCCTCACTCCCCCTCACTTCCCCCCTCTCGCCCTCTCACCACCTCACTCACTCCCCTTACTCACCCCCTCACTCACCCTTACTCTCGCCCTCACTCACTCCTCATTCTCCCCCTCACTCACCCCCTCATTCTCACCCCTCATTCTCACCCCTCATTCTCACCCCTCACTCACCCCCTCACTCACCCCCTCACTCCCCCTCACTCTCCCACTCTCACACTCCCCTTCACTCATCGCCTCACACACACCCTCTCTCTCCACCCTCACACCCCCAATCACTCTCCCCTCACTCACACCCTCACTCTCCACCCTCACTCACTCCCTCAATCCCCCTCCCTCTCCCCTCACTCTCGCCCTCACTTCCCCTCACACACCCCTCACTCTCCCCCTCTCTCTCCCCACTCACTCACCCAAACACTCCCCACTCACTCACACCCTCACTCTCCCCTCATCTCCCCCTCACCTTTCTCTATCTCCCCCTCACTCATCCCCTCACTCACCCCTCACTGCCCCTCTCACTCACCCCCTCACACATCCCCTCACTCACCCCTCACGCACCCTCTCACTCATACCCTCACTCTCCCCATCACTCCCCCTCACTCTCCCCCTCTCACACCCTCGCTCTGCCCCTCAATCCCCCTCACTTCCCCCTCTCTCGCCCTCTCACCACCTCACTCACTCCCCTCACTCACCCCCTCAATCCCCTCACTCCCCCGCACTCTCCCTCTCACTCACCCCCTCAATCCCCCTCACTCTCACCCTCACTCACTCCTCACTCAACCTCTCACTCACCCCCTCACTCACCCCCTCACGCAACCCTCACTCTCACCCTCACTCTCCCCCTCACTCCCACCTCACACACCTCCTCACTCACGTCCTCTCTCATGCCTCACTCATGCCTCAGTCAACCACTCAAACCCCATCACTCTCCCTCTCACTCACCCCTCAACCCTCCACTCCACCCTCACTCACCCCCTCACCCACACCCTCACTCTCCCCCTCTCTCCTCTTCACTCAGCCACTCACTCCTCCCTCACTCACAACCTCACTCTCCCCTCACTGAACCATCACTCCCCTTCACTCACCCCTTCACTCTCCCCCTCACTCACCCCCTCACTGTCCCCCTCACTCACCCAATCACTCACCACTCACTCATGCCCTCACTCACTCCTCACTCTCCCCCTCTCACCCCCTCACTCACCCCCTCACTCACCCCCTCACTCACCTCTCACTCTCAACCTCACTCACCCCTCACTCACCCCTCACTCACCCCTCACTCACCCCTCACTCACCCCTCACTCACCCCTCACTCACCCCTGCACTCACCCCCTCACTCATTCCTCACTCTCCCCCTCAATACCCCCTCAAATACCCCCTCACGCACCCCTCACTCTCACTCACCCCTTACTCACCCCTCACTCTCCCGCTCACTCACACCCTCACTCTCCCCTCACTCTTTCCCTCACTCACCACAAACTTTTGCCCTCACTCACTCCTCACTCACTCCTCACTCACCCCCTCACTCATCCCCTCACTGACACCTCACGCACCTTCTCAATCATACCCTCACTCTCCCCATCACTTCCCCTCACTCTCCCTCTTACTCACACCCTCACTCTCCCCCTCACTTCCCCCTCTCTCCCTCTCTCTCACCACCTCACACACCTCCTCACTCACTCCCTCACTCAACCCTCACTCACACCTTCACTCTCTTCCTCACTCATCACCTCACTCCCCCCTCACTGACACCTCACACCCCCTCTCCCTCACCCCCTCACTCTCTCCCTCACTCCCCCTGTTAAATCTGTGAGTTGTTCAAGTAATTAATACTCAGACTTAATCAGTAACAATAAAACAGGTCTTTACTGGTTGGAGGTAGGGACTATACGTAGGTCTTTACTTCATGCCCACAGGCGGGAACTGAGGGGAGATCAGTACCCACAGTACTATTTATACCCCTATGGCCAGGAGTGGTACTGCGTATCACTACGCCCAACAAGTAGTGCAGTCCTGTCCATAGGTTCAAAGTAGCACACATATTACATACACAACATTCCTCCCTTCCTAGCTTTACAGTCATCTCCCCATTTAACATAACGTAATAACATATATACATAGATAACTTCATGTCAAAACAGATCACAGATTCAGTCTCTGCGGAAAACAGTTCACAGATTCAATCTCTGTGGTGGAGTCGGTTTACATTGCTGGAGTGACTCATTCAATAGTCCTTCCATGGATTTAACAGTTTGAACTTCCGAACTGAATTGGCTCCGTTCGGAGGGACCACGTGTGTGATCTGGTAGAGTTGATAATGGTTCAGATGGGTCATCTTCTGTTTTTACTTTTCCTTTTCTGCTTCTTGGAGACTCTCTGGGCTCCATTGTCAGCTGCCACAGCTGCCAGCTGCATGCGCAGTTCCTCCTTCTCTTCCTCCTGTTTCCGTCGTAGAGCCAGCTTCTCCCGATGTTCCGTAGACTTTTGGTGCTCCTCCATGATTTCTGCACTTTGGGAGTCGAAGTTACAAGCTGGGCAGGACAGGACATCGTAATATTCGGTGTCGTCCACCAGGTCATAGTAATATTCGGTGTCGTCCTGAGCTAGACCAGTGAGAGGGTCGTCTATTTCCTCCATACCCAGCTGGACGTTAGCCAGCTCTTGTTCCAAATCCAGACATCTTTCCTGAAGAGACTTCTTCATGTGTACCTCTGCATCCAGCTTTTTCTGGGCTTTCAGCAAGTCGTTTACTAGTGACCTCATTTGTGATTTTAATACTTCAACTTCCTTTGGAGATTGATTGATCGGACTATGCAATCCCTCTACCGGAGCAGCTGTTTCAGCGGTCTGTTGTTCTACGTTGACGTGAGTCAGCGTACTTTTGGCATCCAAGGGCTGCTCTGTTGCAGTCATCTCAGTCTGTGTTGCCACCTCAGCTCTTCCAATAACCTTTGAGAGCTCCGAACCCCTTTCGTTTGAATATTGAAGTTCGTGTTCAAGTTTTTCCCATTTCAGAGTCCTGTCCTTCAGCATATGCAGGAGTTGGCTGACCGTTAACTCCTCTGACATCAGACGTTTTGTGTGCTCCTGTTCCATTTTCTCCATCAGCTGCTTCTGTTGTCTTTCCAGATTCTCCAACTCTATATCAAAGAACTCTTTCGTTGCATTCAACTCTTGCTCACAACGGCGAAGCATTTGTTCTAATTGCTGTTGTAGTTTGAAATGGAGTTGAGTTCGAGCCCGGTGTCCCTCAGAAATGGGCACATCAGTAGACTTGCCAGACTCAGAATCCACAGTTAAACTATGTTGTTGTTGCTCAGTGGAATTCTGTGCTGAAACTTTGTCTTTTGCACCTGAGTTGGGCTTACCATCATCCGTTCCAGAGTCTGGGCCGACTATCTTCACCGAGTTCTCACTCGTTATTGTTTGTAGGAAATGCCAGTCCATATTCATTTTCCTAATCCACTCCCATCCTAGTAGTGGAGGACCTCCTTCAGATATCACATATAAGTCCATTATTTGACTGTCTTCGCCCTTGTGGACCACTGCAACCTCTATTTTCCCGATGGGGTACACTCTTTGCCCCGTGTATGTTTCCAATATAATCCCCGTATCCTGTAGGGGAATATGTTGGAATAACTTTCCGTAATCTTTCTTATTTATGACCGTCAATGCCGATCCAGTGTCCAATTCCAGTTTTACTTGGACTCCTTCTATCTGAAGAGAGACCCAAATTGTCTGGAGGTCTGCACCCTTACCAGCGTTGAGTACTCTTAAGCTAGCCAGTTCATTACTGCTAGCGTCTGAATCGGACTCCTGTTCGGTCACCTTGTGTACCTTTGCGTATTTTCCTTGCGGTGACTTCTTGTTGCTGGTCTTCTTCGCTGACCTGCATACTCTAGCTATATGTCCAAGCCTACCACAAGTTCTACATTCTTGGTTTTTAAACCAACACTGGTTCTGATCATGCGTTGTCTTTCCACAACGATAACATTTGCCAGAACTCACACCCAATTTGTGTGCACTGAGCTCTGGTGACCGTAGCTGCATTACTGCCGTGCCTCTCGCTGCGGCTTCGTGTGCTGCTGCCATAGTGACCGCCTTCTCAAGCGTCAGCTCATTCTCCTCGAGCAGTCGCTTTTGTGTATCCTGTTTAAATAAACCACACACAAATTTGTCTCGAAGTGCCTCTGTCAGTCCCGTTCCAAACTGGCAATATTTTGCTAATTTACGCAATTCCAGCAAATAATCAGCATTGCTTTCATGCTGTAGCTGCCTTCTGTCGTAAAATTTAAATCGTTCCGCTAGCATCAGCGGCGTGGGGTTTAGATGATCTTTCAGGACAGTAACAATCTCATCGAACGTCTTATCCGCCGGTTCATCTGGTGATAACAGGTGTTTCAATTGCCCGTATGTCTTCGCACCCATTAAATTTAATAATGTTAGAGCTTTATCTTGGTCACGAATTTTATTGGCCTTACAATAATTTTTTACTCTTTCAACATATATGTCCCAATCTTCGAGGTCACTATCAAAGCTGCTAATATTCCCGTGTTTAGGCATTGTAGATTTGCAATTTCTCAGATTTTTTTTTTTTTTTTACTGCTATCCAAGATGGCGGCTTCCCGCTCTTGCCGTCGTCCTCCGCCCACAAAATGGCGGTTTTCCCGCGCTTGGCGGTCTTCACCCGTCCCCCAACGCCGTCTCCCTTCAGCCCCCCGAATGCGTCCCTTATCTTCGCCGCGATCGCCCGAGTGCGGCCCTTATCAGCGGATGCGATCGCTGGATCGCGAAGCGGCTCTCGGCTCTTATCAGGAGATGCGATCGCTCCGTTGAAACGCCTCCCGCTCGAAGCGGCTCTCGCGCCCTATTCCTCCAGCTCCCCCAGCCCCGTTCGTGCAGCCAACGCGGTCGACTGCCTGTCGCGTCGCTGCCCGGCTCAGACAACGGCTTACCCACCACCAAGCTGGAGAAGAAGCTGACGGTCGCCGATGGAGGCTCCGAGGTCAGGATGTCTTCCAGTGGGGTGGAGAGGGTGGAAACCTCTCTGCAACGTCCTGGCTGTGGACGAAGCTGCCGTGGAGTGACTGCCGCAGGGTCCGAATCAGACTCGTCGCCAGTGTTAAATCTGTGAGTTGTTCAAGTAATTAATACTCAGACTTAATCAGTAACAATAAAACAGGTCTTTACTGGTTGGAGGTAGGGACTATACGTAGGTCTTTACTTCATGCCCACAGGCAGGAACTGAGGGGAGATCAGTACCCACAGTACTATTTATACCCCTATGGCCAGGAGTGGTACTGCGTATCACTACGCCCAACAAGTGGTGCAGTCCTGTCCATAGGTTCAAAGTAGCACACATATTACATACACAACACCCCCCTCACTCTCCCCCTCAATCACAACCTCACTCCACTGCTCACTCCCCCTCTCTCTCCCCCTCACTCACCACCTCAATCACCACCTCACTCACTCCCATCTCTCACCCCCTCAATCCACCTCACTCCCCCTCACTCACCCCCCAATCCACCTCTCACTCACCCCCTCAATCCCCCCACAGTCACCCCCGCAAACCCCCTCACTCAACCCTCACACTCCCTCTCACTCACCCCTCAATCCTCCACTCTCCCCTGATGCTCCCTCACTCACCACCTCAATTCCCCTCACTCCCCTCTCGCTGTCCCTCTCCCTCACCCCTCACTCTCACCCTCTCACCCCTCACTCAGCCCCTCACTCATCCCCACTCTCCCCCTCACTCCCCACTCACTCTCCCCTCACTCACCCCCTCACTCACCACTCACTCTCACCCTCACTCACTCCTCACTCACGTCCTCTCATGCCTCACTCATGCCTCAGTCAACCACTCAAACCCCCTCACTCATCCCCTCACTCACCCCCTCACTCTCCCCCTCACTCACTCCTCACTCTCCCCCTCACTCACTCACTCGCCCCCCTCAATCCCCCCTCACATAACCCCTCACCCACCCCTCACTCTCACCCTCACTCACCCCTCACTCACCACTCACTCACCACTCACTCTCACCCTCAATCACTCCTCACTCTCCCCCTCACTCACCCCTCACTCACCCCTCACTCATCCCTCACTCTCCCACTCACTCTCCCCTCACTCTTTCCCTCACTCACCACACACTTTTGCCCTCATACTCCTCACTCTCCCTCACTCACCCCCTCACTCATCCCCTCACTCACCCCTCACTGACACCTCAATCACCCTCTCACTCATTCCCTCACTCTCCCCATCACTCCCCCTCACTCACACCCTCACTCTGCCCCTCACTTCCCCCTCTCTCCCTCTCTCTCACCACCTCAATCACCACCTCACTCACTCCCCTCACTCACCCCTCAATCCCCCTCACTACCCCTCACTCTCCCTCTCACTCACCCCCTCAAACCCCTCACTTCCCCTCACTCTCGGCCTCACTCAGTCCTCACTCTGCCCCTCACCCACCCACTCACTCACCCCCTCACACACCCCTCACTCTCTCCCTCACTCCCACCTCACACACCTCCTCACTCACACTCTCACTCACCCCTCACTCACGCCTTCACACTCTTCCTCACTCATCACCTCACTCCCCCCTCACTGACACCTCACGCTCCCTCTCCCTCACCCCCTCACTCTCTCCCGCACTCCCCCTCACTCACACCCTCACTCCGCCACTCACTCCCACTCTCGCCCTCTCACTCCTCACTCTCCCCCTCACCCACCCACTCACCCACCCACTCACTCACCCCCTCACTCACCCCCTCACTCACCCCTCACACTCCCCCTCACTCACCCCTCACACTCCCCCTCTCACTCTCCCCTTCACTCACACCCTCACTCTACCACTCACTCTCCCTCACTTGCACCCTCACTCTCCACCCTCACTCACCCCCTCACTCCACCCCTCTCCCACTCTCACTCTCCCCTTCACTCACCCCCTCTCTCCACACTCACACACCCACTCACTCTCCCCCTCACTCACACCCTCACTCTCCACCCGCACTCACCCACTCACTCCCCCTCCCTCCCCCCTTCACTCTCGCCCTCACTCACCCCACTCACTCCCCCAATCTCTCCCCTCACTCACCATTCACTCTTCCTCTCACACTCTCCTTCACTCACTCCCTCTCTCACCCCCTCACTCCCCTTCACTCACCCCTCCCTCTCACTCACCCACTCAATCTCCCCCTCACTCACCCACTCACTCCCCCTCCCTCTCACTCTCACTCCCCCTCACTCTCCCCCTCACTCACCCAATCACTCCCCCCTCACTCACCCACTCACTCCCCCTCACTCACACCTCACATTCCACCTGACTCACCCCCTCACTCCCCTTCACTCACCCCATTCACTCTCAATATACCCTCACTCTCCCCAAAACACCCACTCACTCACCCCTCACTCCCCTTCATTCTCTCCCTCACTCACCCCCACACTCACCCACTCATTCACCTGCTCACTCACTGCTCCCTCTACCCTCACTCTCCCCCTCTCTCCCCTCACTCTGCCCTTCACTCAGCCACTCACTCCCCCTCACTCACATCCTCACTCTACTCTCACTCAACCATCACTCCCCTTCACTCACCCCTTCTCTCCCCCTCACTGTCCCCCTCACTCCACACTCACTCCCCCCTCACTCACGCCCTCACTCTCCCCCTCACTCTCCCCACTCTCCCGCTCACTCACCCACGCACGCCCCCTCACACCCTCACTCTCCACCTCACTCACCCCCTCAATCCACTTCACTCACCCCTTCACTCTCCTCCTCAATCACAGCCTCACTGTCCCCCTCACTCACCTCCTCACTCCCCTTCACTCACCCCTTCACTCACCCCTTCACTCTCCCCCTCACTCACCCCCACTGTCCCCCTCACTCCCCCCTCACTCACCGTTCACTCTCTCCCTCACTCACCCCCTCACTCACCCACTCATTCTCCCCCTCACTCACTGCTCCATCTACCCTCACTCTCCCCCTCACTCTCCCACTTACTCCCCCCTCACTCACATCCTCACTCTCCCCTCACTCAACCATCACTCCCCTTCACTCACCCCTTCACTCTCCCCCTCGCTCACCCCCTCACTCCACACTCACTCCCCCCTCACTCACGCCCTCACTCTCCCCCTCACTCACCCACTCACTCCCCCCTCACACCCTCACTCTCCACCTCACTCACCCCCTCAATCCACTTCACTCACCCCTTGACTCTTCCCCTCACTCACCCCCTCACTGTCCCCCTCACTCCCCCCTCACTCACCTTTTACTCTCCCCCTCTCTCTCCCTTACTCACCCCCTCACTCCCCTTCACTCACCCCTCCCTCTCCTCCTCATTCACCCCTCCCTCTCCCCCTCACTCACCCCCTCATTCTCCCCATCACTCACCCCCTCACTCCCCTTCACTCTCGCATTAACTCACCCCTCACTCTCCCCCAATCACACCCCCTCACTTCCCTTTACTCTCTCCCTCACTCATCCCTCAATCTCTCCCTCACTCACCACCTCAATCGATTCAATTCAATTCAATTCAAATCGCTTTATTGGCATGACAAGGTACATCTTATGTTGCCAAAGCATCGAAAAACATTTATGGTTGAACACATAAACACAGATCTATCCATACAGTGTATAAACAGATATATCCCTGAGTGTATAAATATACATTCATATAATTTGTATATACTCTTTTCTTAGATTTAATGGTTGTCCCTCTGTTTATGGCAAGCTGAAACATAGTGTGCCGCTAAGGTTACACAATTTCTCTGTTCCCCTAGTAGGTCCAAAGATGTGCGGGTTAGGATGATTGGCTATGATAAATTGACCCTTAGTGTTAGGGGGATTAAATACGTGGGGTTACGGGGATCGGGTGGGATATGTGTCGGTGCAGGCTCGATGGGCCGAAATGGCCTCTATTTGCACTGTGGGGTTTCTGTGATTCTGTGATTCTGTATGGGAGTTTTTGGTCATCATTCAAATTTCTGAATTCAGGGCATATTTTTGTGAATTTTGTGTAGAAATTCTCCCTTATGCCCTGATATTTTCCACAAGCTGTGAGGAAGTGCATCTCTGTCTCCACCACTCCCTGACTGCAGTGAGAGCATATCCTGTCCTCTCTTGGCAGCCAGGTCTGTCTGTGTCTGCCTTTTTCGATCGCCAGGCTATGCTCACTAAGTCTGTACATAGTCAAGGTTTTTCTCAATTTGCTATCTTTTACCGTGGTCAGGTATTCAGCCATGTTGTATTGTCTGTTTAGGGCCAAGTAGCAATTGAGTTTGTTTTGGGTTTTTTTTGTTTCTGCCCAATAGGACAGATATTTTTCCTTTTGCTTAGTGACAATTGTGTTGGGTCGAATTCTCTGTGCTACGATGTCACTGTCCGGGGGCTGGTTATTGTTAGTAGTGTTAGTAGTTACTTCACTGAGTCCCAGAACTAGTTGACTGAGGGTATTCTTCTTTATGATCCTCTCTTGGCATTTCAGGGCTTCGTAATGATAGCAGTGGGGGTTGCTCATTTTTAGGTGTTTCCAAAATTTGGTGGCTCTTTTTTGGATAGTAATTATTAATGGATATTGGCCTAGTTCTGCCCTGCATGCATTGTTTACGGTTTTCCTGTGAGTCCGGAGGATACTTTTACAGAATTCTGCATGTAGGATCTCAATTGGGTGTTTGTCCCATTTTGCAAATTCTTGTTGTGTTAGCGGTCCCCACACCTCACTGCCATAGAGTGCAATTGGTTTAATTACTGATTTGAAAATTTTGAGCCAAATGCTAATTGGGATTTCTATTTGGATTGATTTTTTAATGGCATAGAAAGCCCTTCTTGCTTTCTCTTTCAGTTCATTCACAGCCAGATGAAAATTTCCCGTAGAACTGATTTTTAAGCCCAAGTATGTGTAGTTAGTGGTTTGTTCAATTTTAGTTGTTCCTAGCGTGAAATTTATTCTGGGTCCCTGATGTCTGGATCTTTGCTGGAACACAAGGACTTTGGTTTTTTGGGGGTTTATTGTCAGGGCCCAGGTCTGACAGTATGACTCTAGCAGATCCAGGTTCTGCTGTAGACCCTCCTTAGTTGGTGACAGCAGAACCAGGTCATCTGCATAGAGGAGGAATTTAACCTTGGATTCATATAGGGTGGGTAAGGCCGGGTGCTGTAGATTGTTCAAGTAGTTTTGCCAATTCATTTATGTAAATATTAAAGAGTGTCAGTGAGATGGGCGAGCCCTGCGTCCCACCACGCCCCCGTGGGAAGTATTTTGTTTGTCTCCAATTTTAACTGCACATTTATTGTTTGTATACATTGATTTAATTACATCATATGTTTTTCCCCCTACACCACTTTCAATAAGTTTCAAGAATAGACCATCATGCCAGATGGAATCGAAAGCCTTCTGGAAATCTATAAAGCAGGCAAAAATTTTGCTTTTGTTTTGATTAACATGTTTGTCAATTAGGGTCTGTAGGGTAAAGATATGATCTGATGTTCTATAGTTTGGTAGGAATCCAATTTGGCTTTTACTCAAGACATTGTGCTCCTCAAGGAAGCTTATGTCTTTTGTTTATGATACTACAGAATACCTTCCCCAGGTTACTGTTTACACAGATGCCTCGATAGTTATTTGGGTCAACTTTGTCTCCACTTTTGTATATGGGCGTTATGAGTCCTTTGTTTCAGATATCAGGGAAGTGACCGACACTCAGAACCAAGTTGAAGAGTTTTAGGATAGCCAATTTCATTTTATCGTCCGTGTGTTTAATCATCTTGCTTAGGATGCCATCTGCACCGCAAGCTTTTCCTGGTCGCAGGTCCTTGAGTTTTTCAAATAGCTCTTTTTCAGTTATTATGGGGTCTAGCGGGTTTTGGTTATCTTTTATGACCAATTCGAGCTTTTCCAGTTTTTTGCATATTTGGTATTGCTCTGGGCTTAGTGTGTTTTTCCGGTATAATTTTTCAAAATGGTTTTCCCATGTGTCTCCATTTTGAATGGCCAATTCGTCGTGTTGTTTTTTGTGTAATGTGTTCCAGTTGTCCCAGAAACAATTGGAATCAATGGATTCCTCAATGGAGCTGAGTGTATTTTTAATATACTGCTCTTTTTTGGTTCTGAGTGTGTTTTTGTATTGTGTTAGTGCCTGACAATAAGTAAGGTGTAATTCCTCGTTTTCTGGCTGTCTGTGTTTTTAGTTTGATATTTTTCTGAGTTTTTTCCTCATGTCATGGCAATCTGGGTCAAACAATTTTCATCGTTTTTTGTTTTGGGTTTATTCTTGCGAACTTTCAAGTTTGACATTGTTGCCAAATTATCAAAAATATTATTTAAGTTATTCACTGCCCGGTTTACGCCTTCTTTATTGTGAGTGTATATGTTTTCCAGAAAGGTGTCCAAGAGAGCTTGAGTTGATTGATTGCTAATTGCTTTCTGGTATTTTTCCGTGCTGTTTTTGGCCCATCTGTAGGATTTTTTGATGTTGTATAGCTTACTGGGTTGTGTTTCTGTGTTGGTTGTTTCTGTCCTTTTAAGATACACAGTAATTTGACTGTGGTCTGACAGTGTTGTTTGTGGTTTGACTGTGAATGCTCTGAAAGAGGATGGGTCCAAATCTGTAATCATATAGTCTACGGTGCTGCAGCCAAGAGGTGAGCAATAGGTCGATCTTCCTAGGGAGTCTCCCATGAACCTACCATTGACAATGTACAGACCCAGGCTTCGACAGAGCTGCAGGAGCTGTTTTCCGTTAGCATTTGTCTGTTTGTCGCAGTTATGCCTATATGGATGGGAAGGGATATCGAACCGGTTATTCCCGAATATGTAGTTGTTCCCCTGATTATTGGTGAAGTCTGGTTCTTTGCCAGTTCTTGAATTGAGGTCACCACAGATCAACACGTTCTCCTGGGCCTGGAATTGGATAATCTCCCTCTCAATGTTGGAGAAGGTGCCCTCTTTAAAGTACAGGGATTCCATTGGGGGGATATAGAGTGCGCAAATGAAAACATCTTGCGTGTTAGAGATGATGCCCCTCTTAATTTTGAGCCATATGTGGTTTTCGCCCTTTTTTATAAATTTGATGCAATTCCTAAGCTCTGTTTTAAACCAAATCAGTATGCCTCCAGACTCTGCCCTGGGTTACTCCTGGCAATTTATTGGAGGGGACCACCAGCTCTGTGTACCCATGGGGACGGCCAGTGTGTCCTTCTCCTCTACACCAAGTTTCCTGTAAAAAGATAATATCCAGATCTTTCATTTCATCTAGGAACTCTGGGGTCCTACTCTTCATGCCACGCACAGAAGAGCGTAGACCTTGGATATTCCAGGTTGAGATATATAAGGACTTCATGTTAAGTTTGATCTTTTACTATGATAGGTTAAAATATGATGTGTTTGTCGTGTCTAAATGGGGAAAAAAAAGAACATTTCAATTGTCTATAAATGCTGATACTAGTAGGTTACAACTCTTTCGAGCAACTAGTCCTTATTTTTTTCTGATCCATAAGGCGGAAGTAGATGCTGCTGCGCGTCTGCATTATGTCTCTTAATGGATTGTCTCTGCCTGAGGTATTGCGTACGCCCTGAGCATCTCACCCTCTGTCTGGCTGGGGGCGGTCCTGTTCCAATGTAGGACAGGAGTGGTGCAGGTCCGACATTGTTGTTGTGCATGGGGATCCTCTCTGGTCCCGGTTGGTGTGGTGGTGGTCTCTGTAGTAGTCCTGGTCTGTACCCCGCTGGTCTCTGGTGGTCGGGGGGGGGGGTCCTCCTGGAGTTTGGGTATGGACCCGGTTAAAAGCGATGTCCTTCAGGGCTTTAGCAAAGACCGATATTCGCCTCCTGTGGATATGGACATGGTCGTGAAGACATTCCACATCGATGGTGGGGTGTTGGGCCAGGTGCACGTTATGTTTTAATTCACAGTCTCTTGCTATGCTGGCATTTATCTCATGGATTGTTTTGTTGTTAAAGTCTGTTCTCGGCAATAGTGTGGAAACAGTGATTCTAGTGTTTGGGAAGGTATTGCTCAATCACTCACTCCCTCACTCTCCCCCGTACCCATCCATTCACTCACCCCCTCACTCGCCCACCTTGCTCCCCCTCACTCACCCTTCACTCTCCCCTCATCTCCGTCTCACCCTTCCCTATCTCCCCCTCACTCACCCCTCACTCCCCCTCTCACTCTCCCTTTCACTCACCCTCACTCCCACACTCACTCTCCCCTTCACTTGCACCCTCACTCTCCACCCTCACTCCCCCCACTCTCCCACTCTCACTCTCCCCTTCACTCACCCCCTCTCTCCACACTCACACACCCACTCATTCTCCCCCTCACTCACACCCTCACTCTTCACCCGCACTCACCCGCTCACTCCCCCTCCCTCTCCCCCTCACTCTCGCCCTCACTCACCCAATCTCTCCCCTCTCACTCACCATTCACTCTTCCCCTCACTCTCTCCCTCACTCACTCCCTCACTCACCTCCTCACTCCCCTTCACTCACCCCTCCCTCTCCCTCTCACTCACCCACTCAATCTCCCCCTCACTCATCCACACACACTCCCCTCTCCCCCGCACTCTCGCTCTCACTCCCCCTCACTCACCCAATCACTCCCCCCTCACTCACACCCTCACTCTCCCCATCACTCACTCCCCCCTCACTCACACCCTCACTCTCCCCCTCACTTTCCCCTCACTCTCCCCCCCACTCACCCACTCGCTCACCCTCACTCACACCTCACTTTCCACCTGACTCACCCCCTCACTCCACTTCACTCACCCCTTCACTCTCCTCCTTAATATACCCTCACTCTCCTCAAAACACCCCCTCACTCACCCCTCACTCCCCTTCACTCGCTCCCTCACTCACCCACTCATTCTCCCCCTCACTCACCGCTCCCTCTCCCCCTCACTCTCCCTTCACTCTCCCCTTCACTCAACCACTCACTCCCCCCTCACTCACATACTCACTCTCCCCTCACTCAACCATCACTCCCCTTCACTCACCCCTTCACTCTCCCCCTCACTCACCCCCCTCACTGTCCCCCTCACTCCACACTCACTGCCCCCTCACTAATGCCCTCACTCTCCCCTCACTCTCCCCTCACTCTCCCCTCACTCTCCCCCCTCACTCACCCACTCACTCCCCCCTTACACCCTCACTCTCCACCTCAATCACCCCCTCAATCCACTTCACTCACCCCTTCACTCTCCTCCTCAATCACAGCCTCACTGTCCCCCTCACTCCCCTTCACTCACCCCTTCACTCACCCCCTCACTGTCCCCCTTCACTCACCCTTCGCTCACCCTTCACTCACCCCCTCACTCCCCTTCACTCACCCCTCCCTCTCCCCCTCACTCCCCTTCGCTCTCTCCCTCACTCTCCCACTCACTCAACCCCTCACTCAACCACTCACTCACCACTCGCTCATGCCCTCACTCACTCCTCACTCTCACCCTCACTCACTCCCTCACTCTCACCCTCACTCACCCCTCACTCTCACCCTCACTCTAACCCTCACTCACCCCCTCACTCTCCCCGGCACCCATCCCCTCACTCACCCCCTCACTCTCCACCTCACTCCCCATTCGCTCTCCCCTCACTCAACCCTCAGTCACCGCTCACTCACCCCTCACTCAGCCCCTCACACACCACTCACTCTCACCCTCACTCACTCCTCACTCTCCCCCTTAATCCCCCCTCACATACCCCGTCACTCACCCCTCACTCTCACCCTCGCTCCCCCTCACATACCCCTCACTCACCCCTCACTCTAGCCTCACTCACCCCCTCACTCACCCCTCACACACCCTCACTCACCACTCACTCTCACCCTCACTCTCCCCCCTCAATCCCCCCTCACATACCCCCTCACTCACTCCTCACTCACACCCTCACTCACCCCTCACTCACCCCTCACTCTCCCCCTCACTCACACCCTCACTCTCCCCTCACTCTTCCCCTCACTCACCACACACTTTCGCCCTCACTCACTCCTCACTCTCCCCCTCACTCACCCCCTCACTCATCCCCTCACTCACCCCTCACTGACACCTCAAGCACCCTCTTACTCATACCCTCACTCTCCCCCTCACTCACATCCTCACTCCGCGCCTCACTCCCCCTCACTTCCCCCTCTCTCTCCCTCTCTGTCACCACCTCACTCACTCCCCTCACTCACCCCCTCAATCCCCCTCACTACCCCTCACTCTACCTCTCACTCACCCCCTCAAACCTCTCACTCCCTCTCACTCTCGCCCTCACTCACTCCTCATTCTCCCCCTCACCCACCCCCTCTCACCCCCTCACGCACCCCTTCACTCTCCTCCTCAATCACAGCCTTACTGTCCCCCTCACTCACCCCCTCACTCCCCTTCACTCACCCCATCACTCTCCCCCTCACTCACCCCCTCACTCACCCCCTCACTCCCCCCTCACTCAACCCTCACTCAACCCTCACTCCCCCCTCACTCACCCTTCACTCTCCCCCTCACTCTCCCCCTCACTCACACCCTCACTCACACCCTCACTCCCCTTCACTCACCCCTCCCTCTCCTCCTCATTCACCCCTCCCTCACCCCCTCACACACCCCCTCACTTCCCTTCACTCTCTCCCTCACTCACCCCCTCACTCACTCAACCCCTCACTCAACCACTCACTCACCACTCGCTCATGCCCTCACTCACTCCTCGCTCTCCCCCTCACTCATTCCCTCACTCTCACCCTCACTCACCCCTCACTCTCACCCTCACTCACCCCCCTCACTCTCCCCGGCACCCATCCCCTCACTCACCCCCTCACTCTCCACCTCACTCCCCATTCGCTCTCCCCTCACTCAACCCTCACTCACTCCATCACTCACCCCTCACTCACCCCCTCACTCACCCCTCCCTCACCCCCTCACACACCACTCACTCTCACCCTCGCTCACTCCTCACTCTCCCCCTCAATCCCCCCTCTCTCACCCCTCACTCTCACCCTCGCTCCCCCTCACTCACCCCTCACTCTCCCCCTCACTCACCACTCACTCTCCCCTCACTCACCCCCTCGCTCACCCCACATACCCCTCACTCACCCCACATACCCCTCACTCACCCCTCACTCTCCGCCTCGCTCACCGCTCACACCCCTCACTCACCCCTCACACACCCTCTCACTCACCACTCACTCTCACCCTCACTCACTCCTCACTCACCCCTCACTCTTCCCCTCATCACACCCTCTCTCCCCTCACTCACACCCTCACTCACCACACATTCACCCTCACTCTCCCCCTCACTCACCCCTCACTGACACCTCACGCACCCTCTCACTCATACCCTCACTCTCCCCATCACTCCCCCCTCACTCTCCCCCTCACTCTCCCCCTCACTCTCCCCTCTCACTCTCCCCCTCACTCACACCCTCACTCCGCACCTCACTCCCCCTCACTTCCTCCTCTCTCTCGCCACCTCACTCACTCCACTCACTCACCCCCTCAATCCCCCTCACTCTCCCTCTCACTCACCCCCCTCAAACCTCTCACTCCCCCTCACTCTTGCTCTCACTCACTCCTCATTCTCCCCCTCCCCCTCACTCACCCCCTCATGCACCCCTCACTCTCATCATCTCTCACCCCTCACTCACCCATCACTCTCTCCCTCACTCCCACCTCACACACCTCCTCACTCACTCCCTCACTCACGCCTTCACTCTCTTCCTCACTCATCACCTCACTCCCCCCTCACTGACACCTCACGCACCCTCTCCCTCAGCCCCTCACTCTCTCCCTCACTCCCCCCTCACTCTCGCCCTCACTCACACCCTCACACCGCCGCTCACTCCCTCTCACTTCCCCCTCTCTCTCCCCCTCACTCACCTCAATCACCACCTCACTCACTCCCTCACTTACTCCCTCACTCGCACCCTCACTCACCCCTCGCTCTCCCCCGCACCCATCCCCTTACTCAGCCCCTCACTCTCCCACCTTACTCTCCCACCTTGCTCCCCCTCACTCACCCTTCACTCTCCCCTCATCTCCCTCTCACCCTTCTCTATCAACCCCACACTCCCCCTCATCAATCCCCTCACTCACCCCCTCACTCACCCCCTCACTCACCCCCTCACTCTCACCCTCACTCACCCCTCACTCACCCCTCACTCACCCCCTCACTCACCCCCAGCACCCATCCCCTCACTCACCCCCCTCACTCCCCACTCGCTCTCGCCTCACTCACCCCATCAATCACCCCTCACTCACCCTCTCACTCACCCCCACACTCAGCCGTCGCTCAGCCCCTCACACACCACTCACTCTCACCCTCACTCACCCCTCACTCTCTCCCTCACACACCCCCTCACATACCCCCTCACTTACACCCCCTCACATACCCCTCACTCAACCCTCACTCACCCCCTCACTCACCACTCACTCACCCTCACTCACTCCTCACTCACCCCTCACTCACACCCTCACTCTCCCCTCACTCTTCACACACTTTCACCCTCACTCACTCCTCACGCTCCCCTCACTCACCCCCTCACTCATCCCCTCACTCACCCCTCACTGACACCTCACGCACCCTCTTACTCATACCCTCACTCTCCCCATCACTCCCCTCACTCTACCCCTCACTCACACTCTCACTCCGCGCCTCTCTCTCACCACCTCACTCACTCCTCTCACTCACCCCCTCAATCCCCCTCACTACCCCTCACTCTCCCTCTCACTCACCCTCAAACCCCTCACTCACTCTCCCCTCACCCACCCCCTCATGCACCCCTCTCTCTCACACTCACTCACCCCTCACACTCTCCCTCACTCCCACCTCAGACACCTCCTCACTCACTGCCACTCACGCCTTCACTCTCTTCCTCACTCATCATCTCACTCCCCCCTCACTGACACCTCACGCACCCTCTCCCTCACTCCCTCACTCCCCCCTCACTCTCGCCCTCACTCACACCCTCACGCCGCCGCTCACTCCCTCTCACTTACCCCTCTCTCTCCCCCTCACGCACCACCTCACTCACTCCCTCACTCACCCTCATCTCCCTGTCACCCTTCTCTATCAACCCCTCACACCCCCTCACTCATCCCCTCACTCACCCCTCACACTCCCCCTCACTCCCACTCTCACTCTCCCCTTCACTCACACCCTCACTCCCCCACTCACTCTCCCCCTCACTCTAGCCCTCACTCTCCCTCCCCCCACTCTCCCTCTCCCCTTCACTCACCCCCTCACTCTCCACCTCACTCCCCACTCGCTCTCCCCTCACTCAATCCTCACTCACCCAATCACTCACCCCCTCACTCAGCCCTCACTCACCACTCACTCTCACCCTCACTCACTCCTCACTCTCCCCCTCAATCTCCCCTCACATACCTCTCACTCATGCCTCACTCTCTCCCTCACTCACCACTCACTCTCCCCCTCACTCACCCCCTCACATACCCCCTCACTCACCCCACACTCACCTCCTCACTCCCGCCTCACTCTCCCCCTCACTCATGCCCTCACTCTCCCCTCGCTCTTCCCTTCAGTCACCACTCACTCTCACCCTCACTCACCCCTCCCTCTCCTCCTCACTCACCCCTCCCTCTCCCCCTCACTCACCCCCTCATTCTCCCCATCACTCACCCCCTCACTCCCCTTCACTCTCGCACTCATTCACCCCTCACTCTCCCCTAATCACCCCCTCACTCACACCCTCACACACCCACTCACTTCCCTTCACTCTCCCCCTCACTCACCCCCCTCACTCCCCATTCGCTCTCCCCTCACTCAACCCTCGGTCACCCCATCACTCACCCGCTCACTCACCCTTCACTCACCCCTCACTCAGCCCCTCACTCAGCCCCTCACTCTCACCCTCACTCACTCCTCACTCTCCCCCTCACATACCCCCTCTCTCACCCCTCACTCTCCCCCTCGCTCCCCCTCACACACCCCTCACTCTCCCCCTCGCTCACTGCTCACTCTCCCCTCACTCAACCCTCACTCACCTCACACACACCCTCACTCACCACTCACTCTCACCCTCACTCACTCCCCCCCTCAATCCCCCCTCACATACCCCCTCACTCACTCCTCACTCTCACCCTCACTCACCCCTCACTCACCCCCTCACATACCCCCTCACTCACACCTCACTCACCCCCTTGCTCACCCCACATACCCCTCACTCACCCCTCACTCTCCCCCTCGCTCACCCCCTCACCTCAACCCTCACTCACCCTCTCACTCACCCCTCACACACCCCCTCACTCACCACTCACTCTCAACCTCACTCACTCCTCACTCCCCCTCACTCTAGCCCTCACTCTCCCTCACGCCCCCTCTCCCGCTCCCCTTCACTCACCCCCTCACTCTCCACCTCACTCCCCACTCACTCTCCCCCTCATTCAATCCTCACTCACCCAATCACTCACCCCCTCACTCAGCCCTCACTCACCACTCACTCTCACCCTCACTCACTCCTCACTCTCCCCCTCAATCTCCCCTCACATACCTCTCACTCACGCCTCACTCTCTCCCTCACTCACCACTCACACTCCCCCTCACTCACCCCCTCACATACACCCTCACTCACCCCACACTCACCTCCTCACTCCCGCCTCACACTCCCCCTCACTCACACGCCCTCACTCTCCCCTCGCTCTTCCCTTCAGTCACCACTCACTCTCGCCCTCACTCACCCCTCCCTCTCCTCCTCACTCACCCCTCCCTCTCCCCCTCACTCACCCCCTCATTCTCCCCATCACTCACCCCCTCACTCCACTTCACTCTCGCACTCACTCACCCCTCACTCTCCCCTAATCACCCCCTCACTCACCCTCACACACCCACTCACTTCCCTTCACTCTCCCCCTCACTCAACCCTCACTCTCCCCCTCACTCAACCCCTCACTCACGACTCGCTCATGCCCACTCACTCCTCACTCTCCCCCTCACTCACCCCCTCACTCTCCCCCTCACTCAACCCCTCAATCAACCACTCACTCACCACTCGCTCATGCCCTCACTCACTCCTCACTCTCACCCTCACACACTCCTCACTCTCCCCCTCACTCAACCCCTCACTCAACCACTCACTCACCACTCGCTCATGCCCTCACTCACTCCTCACTGTCCCCCCTCACTCACCACTCGCTCATGCCCTCACTCACCCCTCACTCTCACATTCACTCATCCCTCTCACCCCCACACTCTCCCCCGCACCCATCCCCCTCACTCTCCACCTCACTCCCCACTCGCTCTCCCCTCTCTCAACCCTCACTCTCCCCCTCGCTCCCCCCTCACATACCCCTCACTCACTGCTCACTCTCCCCCTCACTCACCGCTCACTCTCCCCCTCACTCACCCCCTCACATACCCCCTCACTCACCCCTCACTGACCTCTGCCTCTCTCCCTCACTCCCGCCTCACTCATGCCCTCACTCTTCCCTTCACTCACCATTCACTCTCGCCCTCACTCACCCCTCACTCTCCCCCTCACTCATCCCCTCACTCATACCTCACGCACCCTCTCACTCATACCCTCACTCTCCCCCTCACTCACCTCCTCACTCTCCCCCCTCACTCACACCCTCAGGCCACCCCTCACTCCCCCCTCACTTCCCGTTCTCTCTTTCCCTCACTCACCACTTCACTCACTCCCCGCCTCAATCCTTCACTCTCCCACTCACTCACCCCCTCACATTCCCCCTCATGCACCCCTTACTCTCACCCTCACTCACCCCTCGCTCTCCCCCACTCCCGCCTCACACTCCCCTCACT